>NC_084796.1:140345226-140648256 GCF_963169125.1 Humulus lupulus
GTTTAGTTCGAGGCAGATATCTGACAGGTTAACTGAGGAGATGACCAGAGCAGGTATAGAGTTGGTGTTTGGTAAGTTGGCCAACATCACTCTTCAGTCTACACTCATTGAGAGGATCAAGGAGGCGCAAGGGAAAGATTCCTAGTTGCGAGGTCATAGGGAGAGTGCCTTAGTGGGAGCGACAAAGGACTTTTCCATTTCAGAGATGGGGTTACTAAAGTACAAGGGTTGGATTTACGTTCCGATGGATTCTGATATCCGGCGAGAGATCTTAGATGAATCGCATACCACTCCCTATTCTTTGCACCCAGGTACGACAAAGATGTACCAAGACTTGAGAGCTCTATATTGGTGGTCGGGCATGAAGAGGGATGTGGTGGATTATGTGGCCAAGTGCTTAACTTTCCAGTAGGTTAAGGCTGAGCATCAGAGGCCAGCAGGGTTGCTGAAACCTCTAGGGATCCCATAATGGAAGTGGGAAGATATTACTATGGACTTTGTGGTTGGTTTATCGAGAACTGTGGGACAGCATGACTCGGTGTGGGTGATTATGGATAGGTATACCAAGTCCGCTCACTTTTTGCCTGTTAGGGCAACTTATACTGTGGAGCAGTATGCTGAGTTGTATGTGAAGGAGATTGTTCGACTTCATGGGGCTCTGAGGTCGATAGTATCCGACAGAGACCCTACCTTCACTTCCAAGTTTTGAGAGAGTCTGCAGAAGGCTATGGGCACGCAGTTACGATTTAGTACCGCTTATCATCCTCAGACAGATGGGTAGTCTGAGAGGACGATTAAGATATTGGAGGATATGCCGCGAGCCTGTGTGCTGGATTTTGGGGGATCGTGGAGTAAGTATCTCCCTTTGATCGAGTTCTCGTACAACATCAGTTATCAGGCGACTATCGGAGTGGATCCGTACAAGATGCTTTATGGAAGGAAGTGTAGATCACCTATTCATTGGGATGAGACAGGTGAGAGGGGGTATCTGGGTCCAGAGATGGTTCAGAGGACCAATGAGGTGATTGAGAAGATTAGAGCGCGTATGCTCACCTCCTAGAGTCGACAGAAAAGTTATTCAGACCTAAAACGCAGGAGCATGGAGTTTCAGGTTGATGATCATGTGTTCCTTAGGGTTTCTCCCATGAAGGGTGTGAAACGGTTTGGTGTTTGAGGCAAGTTGAGCCCTAGGTTTGTTGGCCCCTTTGAGATTCTGGAACGGGTTGGAGAGGTAGCTTACAGACTAGCGATGCCTCTAGCTTTATCAGGGGTTCATGATGTTTTCCATGTATCCATGCTCCGGAAGTGTATGTCAGATTCGACGCATGTTCTAAGTTTTGAGAATCTGGAGCTTGATCAGGATTTGTCCTATGAGGAGAAGCCGGTCCAGATTCTTGACCGAAAAGATAAAGTCTTGAGGAATAAGACCATCGCCTTGGTGAAGGTGCTGTGGAGAAACAACAAGGTTGAGGAGGCGACATGGGAACTTGAGACAGAGATGAGGGAGCGGTACCCCGGGTTGTTCAGGTAATTTCGAGGACGATGTAAGGAGGGGATAGTTGTAACGACCTGAATTTGCTAATCGAGCTTAGGGCCTTGATCAGGGTGCCTGGAGGGCAATAAATGGATTAATGTGTTAATATATGAATTATTGTGAATATATGATAATGATGCATGTTTAGTTGAGTTAAATGTGCATGTGGGCCCCGTCTGGATATTAGGGGTATAAATGTGATAACTGTTATATATATGTGATATGTTTGTGCAGCACGATCTGAGACAATCCTGGGGAGCAGTTAGCCAGGGAATCACAACGGGGTTGAGATTCCGACTCGGGGTGAGTCAAGGGGTAATTTGGGTATTAGGTGTGTTATGGGGTTATCGGGATATGAAAATAAATATTTGGATATATATTTGAGGATAGAATGCCTAGGAGGGAATATTGGGGAAATTTACCATTTTGCCCTCAGGGACGTTTTGGTACCCCGAGCCTTGAGGTAACCACATAGACTAAGTTAAATAAAACAAAAAGGAAGAACCATTTAGGGGCATGTAGAAACCGACACCTATTCTTTCCTTCCAGCTGAAGATAGGTTCTTATCCTTTTCTCTCTTCACTCTCTAAGGAAAACTCAAGGAAAACTTTGGGGAAACCAACTTAAAGCTAAGGGATTGCAGTTGAGGATTTAAGGGAACTTGAAGCTTGAAGATTGGAGCATAGGGAACTGGTTCTGAAGCTTAATCTAGCAAGGGTAAGCCTTAATTATGGAGACTATGTTTAGATTTGCTGCTGGTTTGTTAGAGTTGGCATGTTGGTTAAGTTTGATCTGTCTTGAGTGTTTTAGTTGAGCTTTGGAGAAGGATTCAATGGGGTTTTGATGTTGATATTGAGCTGGAATGTTTGTGTTAATTATCTGGGATTGTTAGCTAATTTTTAGGGTGAATTAGCTTGAGGAAAATATAGAAAGTTGGTGAAGAATTCTGGGTTTGGAGGTGAGGGCTGCGACCCTAGGAGGGGCGCGCCACGACCCGTGTGCGCGCGTGGCCATGGGAGGCCGAGAAGTTCATGCGCGCCGTGGCGCTTGGTGTGTGCGCCGCGGCCCGTGTGTGTTGCAGGGGAGCGCTAGTCTTTGTTTTGAGGTTAGCCGCGATGCTTGAGGGTGGGGCCGCGGCTCTTAGTGCCAGTTTGTGTTCTTAAGGGTGTTTAGGCTTGGGAACTCAATGGTTAAGGCTCGGGATGGATTTTATCACCCGGATTGATGGAATTCAAGGTCTCGGAGGTTAGGGTTATGGTTCAAAGTTATTTATTAGATTAGAACTTGATGGATGGATATAGTTAATATGTTGTGACTAGGGTTTCAGTGAGGCTTAAGTTAGAGGACTGTGCTCGGGACATCGGTGCTGGGAGAGCTCGGGACTCAGGTAAGAAAACCCTTGTTCCCATAGAGCTTGTATGCAGGGCTGAGCCCAATGTGTTTGAATTGCAGGGCGTAGCCCTTTGACTGAATTTGCTAGAATTTTGTACTTGCTTACTGTGTTATGAATGCTATTGTGTGAATGATCGGCAAGAGCCGGGAACGGTGTGGGCTGAGGTCGGCAGGGGCCGGAAATGGCAGAGGGCCAGGAACGGCGTTAGGCACGTTGAGTGCAAGGCCGAGTACGGCAAGGGGCCGGGAGCAGCGTTGAGCATGTGGAGTGCGAGTTGCCAGGGCGAGTCCCTAAAAGGATACCTGGGATATCCTCACGACGTGGTCCGCGAACCCAAGGCTTGGTAAACGCCTGGGACGGCTAGGCCGTATGTGTTTAGCCCATTGGTGGCCTGTTTATATGCTTGATTTATGTGTTGCATATGTTATCTGTTATGGATTTTCTTGCTGGGCTTCAGCTCACAGATGCTCTGTGGTGCAGGTAAGGGTAAAGAGAAGGCCAACCAACCATGAGTGTAGCAGGCATGAGGCAGCGTGTACATGTTTGGCCAGCCTGGCTGCCACAGCCAGAGGATTTTGGGAGATGTTTGTAAATAAACTTAGATTTTGTCGTTTAGTCGACTTGGTTCAGTTTATATATTGTGAATGTTTCTAAATTGTATTTTGGGATCCCAAGTGTAAAACTTTTATGATTTTCTAAGGAAATTATTATTTCTAGAGTTTTTCCTCTGTTTATGGCTTAATTATACTATTTGACCTAAAACCTCGATTAGCGAGTTGAAAGCACGTTTTTAAACTCACTTAGTAATGGCTCTAAGGAAGTAGGGCGGTACACACATTATCTAGGGTCAACACCCTTATGCAGCACCCTCTATTTAAGTCACTGTCTTCGGCTCACTTAGGTTGAGCCCAGTGTTCAACCCACTAACTCTGGCTCGCTTAGGCCAAGCTCAGTGATTATTTGATTAACCTCAGCTACCAGTGGCCGAGCCGCGTCCTATGCGCAAATATTGATTCTGGCACTCTTAGGTCGTTTATCTCATGTCCCCATGGAATAATACCATCATATGACATCACATACAAGTATAGGAAACTCTTAGTCCCAACATAACCACATAACCGGGTGCAATTTTCTTACATTTGATACTGAGCGCTTTGGTTAATAGAAACGACCCTCGAGCACGATCCCGTCCGAGCCCTAGCATACACCTAGTCACAAACGTAAAAAATAGAATCCTCATTAAATCTTAATTTCGTAACCGACCTTCGGGACCAATCCCAAGCCCTCGGGAAGCCCAATTCCACCAAACGGGGTGGTGGAATCGACCCCCGAGCCTCTAACCAAAAACCCTAAGAAAAATACCCAAAACCCGTCTCTGGAGGCAGGGTAGCGCTATAGCGCTACAGACAGGGACTAAATCCCCCCAGAAAAATGAAGCCTCGCGCTATAGCGCTCCAATGCTAGCGCTATAGTGCTACAACCAGCCATGCATGAATTTTCTGGGTTTTCCTTCGAAATTCCCCGAGCCAAAGCTCTACCAAACCACTCCAAAAACTTAACCAACCTCAAAATTGACCTTACAATCCACTATAACTCAACCAAAACAACCCATCAACATCAAAAACCTAGCTAAAAGCGTCAACAAATACATAAACCAAACTTGAGCTCAAAAGCTCAAGAACATCATCAAAAAAACCATAAACCCATAATTTCAAAGTTAGAATTGATTACCTTAACTGAGAAAATTCGACCTTAGGTTGTTTCTATGCACTTCCAGCCTTTAGTTCCTCAAATCCCCAAGCTCAAGCCCCTTGATTCCCATCCAAAACTCAAATTCAGAAACAACTTCATCAAATTCAGAAAATTCATGCCAAACTCTGTAAATTTAACCTTAATTGGACACTAACTCTAGCTGAACTTCTAACCACTTCAAGGATCAAAGTCTCAAGACTTTTCCTAGACCTTCCCTGAGTTTCCAGCTCCAAAACCCACAAGAAATGGTGAGGAATAGGCAAACCGAGTGGAGGAGAAAGAGGTGAGTTAAATGTTCTATTTTTTCTTCTTTCCTTCAGCTTCTACCCTTTTCTATAACTTCCACTAACTCTACAAAACAGAATAACCCTTATCCTTTTTTAAAACACCAAAAGGCCCTTTTGCCCTCCCAAATATAACCAAGCCTATAATCACTCTAAGGGCATTTTGGACATTTTCTCTTAAATTCCGCTAATTCCTCGAGTGTCCCTAACATTTACCACTTAAATCTCGTCATCTAAATAATCGCCATTTATTTTTCCCAATTCCTAATAATCTCCAATATATTTCCCAAATTCCCAGAAATACGGGGCTCCCCCTAAGCTGGGTATAAATCCCCACCGTGACTATAACGCTAAACCACTCACTAGGATCGCCTCAAGCCACAAGCTGCAAATGTATATCCACATAATAATGTGGTATCAACAATTTATCACATATAATTACATTTATGCCCTCAACGGGCCAAAATTATAAACAAGCCCTTATGAACAAAACAAGGCCCACATGCATATTCAATACTCATAAACATGCATCTAACCATATCCATATACTCATCTAATCATGCATTTAATCAATAATTCATATAAATACCAATTATGCCCTCCCGACACACTAATCAAGGCCCTTAAGCCTTATTAGAAATTTTGGGTCGTTACACGGCTACTCGACCGCCACGGCCGAGGGTTGAAAGAGGAACTAGGGTTAAACCCTATTTTGCTGCTTAGGTCGGCTGGTTGTAAATATTTTGTAGTAAGTATTATTTAAATTATATTTTTGGGATCCCAATGTATACAGTAAACATTTTAGTAAAACGTTGAATCTTAACCAAAAATTTTAACCCTAAACTGCTAATCATACTTAGTTACACGATTATGGCCAAATGACTCGATTAGCGAGTTTAGCACTGTTTAACATGCACACCGTAACAGTCCCTAGGTAGTAGGGCGTTACAACATAACTGAGGGATATTATTGTTCTATATAAAATGATAGATGATCCCGCTTTTATCATTAATATTTTTATATATAATTATAGGGGTTATTCTATATACATAAAAATGTGATTTTCTATACTTTAAAATATGAGATACTTTAATTAAAATAGTGCAGTTTTTATTTGTAAAATATTTAACTAAGTAGCATCATTATATGAGACTAAGTATTTTATTTTGGTAGAAGGATGAAATAAAGAAACTTTTTCAACTTAATTAAAATTATGATATTTATGAAAATGTGGTAACCTTGAGATATCATTATTTTATCAAAGTTAAATATGAAATTTTTATTTATCCATTGGGTAAAGGGAGTGAGTACCAAAATTATTTTATCTTAAATAATTATGATTAAATTATTTAGTATTAATTAGTTTCGTTAATTAATTATTTTTTGTGAGAAAAGAAATAGAAAATAGTACTATACTTCTGTGATTATTTTGTTTAAGTTTGGAATAATAAATGGGATTAATATCTGGAAAACGAAGACTAAAATAAATAATTATCTTAGTTATATTTTGAGTACGATTTTAGTATAGCCTTGCGATATAAATCAAGTTGGTAAAATGTTTTGTTTAATAAAATTTTATGCGATTTTTAAGAATTAAAGGGACTAAAATCTACCAATTTCTACGCACGTTTTAAAGACTTTCCCACGTACGCATGTCGGATGCAAGTTTAGTTTGACGTTCAAAAATACCCCTTTTGATTAAATGTACGTTTGTTATTTGACATTTGTTGAGATTACACTAGTAAGTTTGAGATTATTCTTTTATGAGTTTATGTTTATTTTGTGATTATATTTGAGATGCAACCTGTGCCACGTGTGCATGGCCCATGCACACGTGGGGTATGTTTGTTGGGCATGCATAGTCTTACTTGGTATTGAGACGAATGCTTGGGTTGTGGCTTTAGGCTCATTGTGAAGCATCCCACTACTTAAATTGCTTGGAATTGAGGTAAGGAAGTTAGCTAGAATTTCTATTAATTATGTTATGAGAAGTATAAGCTGTTATGTTATGAAATGAATGAGCTATTATGTTATGAGATAAATGAGCTATTATGTTATGAGATGAACTGTTTGATATATGCGTGTTGTTGTATGAAAAGCAGTAGGTTGTTAGCATGTTTAACGCAACACAACAAAGGAATTACTAAGGATATGACGTAACTCATAGGGCGGACACGCCGAGGTTATTCCAGGACCTGAGTTCTTATTTACCTCATAGAAGAGGATTTATTGGTTTATGCTTTACCAGTTGCCTCCTAGAACTTATTTTCTTTATTTGTTATGATGATATATGTTTAGATAAAGTGCATGGTTATGATATGAGTATGATCTGATAAGATATGTTATGAGCTTACGTTATGAAGTAGACTGTAAGGTGTTTCTTTGTAATTGTTGTATTTTATTTATACTTTCTTATTGCTCTTTTAGCTCACAAATGGGTGTCGTATGTCGTGCATATGCCCATAGAGCATCATCTAGTCTTACACTCCAATCCTTCCTATTTGGATTCACTGTATTTTCAAGAATAGACTTGACTTCTCTATTCGATACCTCGGCTTGGCCATTTGCTTGTGGATGGTAGGCAGTAGTTAATTTATGAGTCACTTGATAGCGCCGAAATAAAGCTTCAATAGTTTTAATGCAGAAATGAGTACCTCAGTCACTAATTATTGCCCTTGGAGTGCCAAATATCACAAAGATATTCGATCTAATGAACTCAACCACTGTTTTAGAATTATCCGCTTTAGTTGCTTTTGCTTCCACCCACTTAAACACATAATCCACTGCTAAAAGAATATACTCAAAATCGAATGACGATGGAAATGGTCCCATAAAATCAATGCCCCATACATAAAAAATCTCGATAATAAGTATGGGAGTTTGAGGCATTTGATCCCTAGTAGTCATATTACCAACTCGTTGATAATGATCACACACCTTGCAATATGCATATGAATCTTTAAAGATTGTAGGCCAATAAAAACCACTGTCAAGTACTTTATGGGTTGTTCTTTTTGGTCCAAAATGACCTCAACAAGCATTAGAATGTGAGAAAGCAAGAATAGATTGAAATTCAGAATTGGGAATACACCTTCGAATGACTTAATCAACGCAATGTTTCCATAAATAAGGCTCATCCCAAATGTAGAACTTATCATCATGCTTAATGTAATGCCCCAAAATCCCTAATCAGGTTTATGGTTGGATTTGGAGGCCGAGAGGGCCATAATTGATTTATTATACCATTAATTGATTATGTGCATGTTTATGTGAATTATATTATAATATGATGTTAAATGCATGCATGTGGGTCCACATTTCATCATAGGGGCATTTTGGTAATTTGGCCAGTTGAGGGCATAATTGTGTATTTTCATGCATGTTGGTGAACTATTGTTGAGGCCACATAATAATGTGGATTTGTTCGAGCCATTCGGCATGAGACGATCTTTGAGTGCAAGTTAGCGGTTTGGTCATAACGGGATTAAGTTCGGGGCTCGGGATGAGTCTCGGGGTAATTTAGTGATTAGAGCATTGCCGGGAATTAAGGGTAATGGGATATGATTTATTGGTTTTTGAGAATTTTGGGAATAACGGGAATTGGAGGGTGTTAATTATGATTAACGAAATAGGTGGGAAGGGACAATTTTATCCTTGGGAGCCTTTAGAAGACTTTAAATAGCCTAGGGGCAATTTAGCCTTTTCACCCTAAGATATACTTAAGCCATTGAAGGTTGTAGAAGCTTGCCAAAATAGAGTGTCCTATTTTTCTCTCCCGTACATCATTTCTCTTCATTTTCTCTTTGGATTTTTAAGCTTCTTTTGAGGATTCAAGCTAGGGAAGTGGATCTTGAGGGCTTAGGATTGTGTTCCACCATTGAAGAGGATCCTAAACTGAGCTTGAGGTAAGTTTCTAACCATTAAAAACTCTGGTTTGCTCTGTTCTCGTTTTGGATTTTAGCTTGGTTTTCTAGAGTTGATAATGGGAATTGATGGGAGTTTTTGGTTAGGGTTACTTGGGTTATGATGCCTAGGACATGTGTAGATGGTTTTTGGGTTCATTTAGGGCATTAAATGAGGTTTGGAAGCTTGTTCTTAAGGTTAGAAATGGTGGTGTCGAAGGAGGGAAAAACCAGGGTTGAAAACCCTAGTTGTAGCGCTATAGCGCCCATCAGTGGGCGCTATAGCGCTAGCCAGGCACCAATCTCCTCTGCCAAGAGTGCTGGGGTGCTAGGGGGTAGCGCAACCCTATTTTTCCATTTTTAAGGGTTTTTGGCTCGGGGTTTCAATTCCTAAGGCTCGGGATCGAATCTACTCATCGTTTGGGTACAATTTGGGATCCTGGGAGTGAGGTTTAGGTCAAGACCCTTTTTATTATTGATTTTCATTAATGGAAGTTACAATTGGTTATGACTAGGTGACCGCTAAGGAATCAAAAGGTCGATCGTTCTCAAGGGTCGTTCTTTTACTATTTCTCGCTCGAACCAAAGGTAAGAAAACTGCACCCCATATGTGGCATGCATGGTTATTATTGAGGCATGTTGCATGTTTAAATGTGGACATTTATTGCATATCAAATGCTTCACAAATCTTGCTCACTTGTGCATGGCACTGATTAATTAGTCAGAATTGGCAATGGTGTCAGTATTAACTGTGAAGCTGTGACTCACTAGTCAAGTTCGGCAGTAGTACTGAGCATTGGTCATATGGTATTAACTAATAAGTCAAGAACGGTCTTAGTGTGTTTAACGCAAGCCGAAAAGATTAGATTTAATCGACATCTGCATTGAATGGCTCATCATGAGCATTAATGCCGGACCGACCTCAAGTTCGATGAAAACTAAAAGCGCTTGTCTAGCCTATGGCTAGTCACTTAGAGCCAGGGCTAGAAGGCCCAGGTGACTGGAGTAGTACTAAGCCCTGTAGTGACTCACTCATCAGTCACTCATCAGTTTAAGCTAGTGACTTACTCATCAATCACTCATTTGTTTAAGCTAGTGACTAATCATCAATCACTCATCTGCTTAAGCTAGTGACTTACTCATTAGTCACTCATTTGTTTAAGCTAGTGACTACTCATCAGTCACTCATATGTTTAAGCTATTGACTACTCATCAGTCACTCGTATGTTGAAGCTAGTGACTACTCATCAGTCACCATCTGTTCAGGGATATAAGCTCTGTATGATTATCATGATCATCATTTGATATTATTTACATGCAGTAATGGGTTTTCTTGCTGGGCTTTGGCTCACAGGTGCTATGTGGTGTAGGTAAAGGGAAAGAAAAGCTCACCTAGCCTTGAGTGGAGAGCTTAGGTGGTGATGTGTACATATGCAACTGCTTGACCACCACAGCCAAGGAGTTTCTTGGAGGAACTAGGGGCTTAACCCTATTTTTGCCGCTTAGGTAGTCGGGTTGTAACTTTTGTACTGTAATGACCATTTTGTATTGTAAATAACTTGTAAACATTTTTATGGACCCATGAACAGTTTTATGTTTTAAATAAAACATATCCTTTCCCTTTGATTGCTTTTCCACCTTAGCCTATTAATAACACCTAGATGCACGTTTATAACGAAAAAACTCGATTAGCGAGTTAAACACGGTTCAAAGCTCATAGTAACGGTCTTGGAGTAACCAGGGCGTTACACTTAATCTTGTTCTTTTGTGCTTGTGTAAGGTCTCCTGGTAACTCTTTAGTGGCCAAATAGTTAACAATATCAACAAACCATGGGACAACTTCTTTACGAATTTCCTCCAGTTTTGGTCTTTTCTTTGTAAATCTTAGAGCTCACATAAGAATCATTACGAATTTCCTCCAGCTCTTGTAATTGCAACATTCTTTGTTGGCCTGCATTATCCATCTCCATGTTACACTTTTTCACAACCCACCAAGCTTTATGCTCTAATTCAACCGGTAAATGGCAAAGTTTTCCATACACCAACCGATACGGAAACATACCAAGCGGTGTTTTATATGCCATATCAAATTTAAATATATTTTATCAATCACTTATACCAGCTACTTTAGTGTATCTGTAAATAAGGGTTGAACCCACGAGGACTATGATCAACTTATTATTCAAAATAAGAACTAAATAGAAATTAGATAGGAGCTTTAATTTTTTTAAATTGAAAACATAAAATGAAATAATGATCAAAGATTAAATAACTAAGGATAAAATGATATTAAAGAAATAGTCAAGAATTACTTTCCACCTTCGACAATCAATCTATCCACAATCACAAATAATATTCCCTATTCCCTATTCCCAATTAAATTATTAACCCCGCAGATAATACTTAAGCAGTCAATTATCCTAGTTTCTCTATAATAATTAATTAAAGCTAAGCACTCTTAATTAATATTTTTTACCTAACAATAAACCCATTAAGCATTCAATCTATTTAACCTCGTAAAAGCATTACACTCTATGGAAACAGGTTAATCTAGGCAACAAATTCATTAATCATGCAATTCATTTAAACTAGGTTCTATTTTTCATCACAATCAAGATACCCATCACAATATCCTAATTGTAATTTATCACTCTACTTAGAATCCTAAACTATTAGGTGAATAGTATTCCTAAGATGATAGTAGAACAATGCGAAACCCTAATTAGTGGCCATCTAAACAAGATTTTACAAGATTCATAACATTCAAATAGAAAAATAGAAGCAATTTAATATAAGGGAATAGAAGGAATAAAATTCATCAATGCATTCAAGATCTCATGTCTAGGGTTTTGAAATAACCCTCAACTATAAAGAAAACTACTCCATAATCACATTCATATTCACAAACATTCATATTCAATAAAAATAAAAAAGTTTTGAGAAGAAAGAAAAAGTAGATTGAAGAATGTAGATGTTGTTGTCTTTTCTTCTCCTCTCTTGCTCTAGCCTCTAAAATTTGCAATCAAAAGTTGTATTCAAAGTTAAGCCTAATCCTTTTTATAGCCCATTAAAAATTACATTTAAAAATTAAAATTTTAAGAAAAATGCTATCGCAGGCCACAAGACCTTGTTGGGCCAACTACGCGCGGTGGCTGCGGCCAAGAGATTATGGTGGATGCGACCACTACTCTCTGACTCCCAGGGCGCGACCAGTGAATGTTGGTGGCTGTGGCCACAGCCCAAAATTTGCTCGCGTGCTTTTTCTTCGTAATCTTCCACTTTAAGCTTGAACCTCAGGTTTAGGGAATTTTAAAACACTTCAAACTTGTCCCAAAATTTATTTTCTTGAGTCATATCATTGCACATCCATTCCTAACCACAAAAATATATCAGATTCATCAATAATACCTTATAAAATATTTTATGGCTTAAAAATCAATGATTCGTAAAACAAAGCTAAGAACACCTAAAAATACTTGAAATTAACATTATCTAAATGCGAAAGGATAACAAATATAATATCCAAAATGCCCTTATTACTCACCCCTTACTTTCCCCCTTTCAGGTAGGCAATATGGTTTCTTCTTGGCACACACTGTGATGTGGGGAGTTCCAATGTCTAAGCATGTATGTCGCGGGGTGTCCATGAGCGGTTAAACGATCTAGACAACGCCAAGAATGTTTATGAACTTTTATTTTATTGTTTATGTTTTGTTTATTATGATACAATGTGACTTTATCTTTATTTTTTTTAAATCTGCATAAAGACACTACATTTTATTTTAAACAATTGGGCCCAAATTGCATGTTTTTGACAAGGCGCCACTGAACTGTTTCTCAATAATGGTAATTTTCTAATAAATATAAACTGAGTGATGTTTTTACAAAGAGAATAGAACATGGCGTTCTTACAAATGGTATTAGAGACAGTCGTTCTTGTTTCTAAGGACCCTCTGTATTCATGCTAACGAATGGGAAAACCTCATATCACCGTGTCGTAAGTATTTGCTTGAATTGTTATTATTTTATTTTAATTTAATTAGCTAGTTTTGTAACTACAGTATAGAAAGGATGCCTCCCATTATTAGGACCACCAAGAAACAACTACTTAAAGGAGATTTGAGGGATAACAAAGGTCGAGGTTGACACCCGCTATGGAGACTGGAGGATTACGGTGCTGAAAAATACCCAAGTGTTCTTTGAACGCATTCAAGGAGTAATCAACAAAAGAGGGGAACTTCTATGGTCCATTGAAAAGTACTTAGTGTTGAGGGAAACACTGGCAACACCCCTTGAGGCCCTCCTCTGGCTGACCGAGGCATGGCATGACATCGTTAAGGATGAATTGGACTTACCAGCTCTCGACTACACCATGAATGGGTACATGGAGAACTTTGATTTCAACCATTTGGAGTCAGTTCTTATTTGGAACAAAGACTGGGAGTTGGAGGAGAGCTACGAGACCGTTCATAATATGGAGGGAGAAATGGCATTGCGGGAAGCGCTGCAGGCCGCCTAGAGGTGGATGAGAGGAGGAGGACTCTAGAAAATGCCCCTGATTGCTTCCACATTTCGGAGGACATTTTTTACTACGACTCAAAGGACGAGTCCACAGTGGAGGACTAGAGTCTTTTCCCAAATTTCCAACCTAGTAGTATTGCTCGAATAATTGGGACTTCCATTAAGACCCTTGGATACTTTTGCATATTTTGGTTATTTTTGGATATTTTTGGACACATTTTGGATATTATAATTATGTGGATGCTTTTGGGAGATTTTGGATATTTTAAGTTCTATCTTTTCTTCTCTCTTGTTGCAAACTTTGGATGTTGTATGAATATGAGCACGCATGAAAATCCTAACTCTTAAGGTTAAAAACTAAGCGATTTATCCAATCTTTTGATGATATCTTTTAGTGCCTTAGAATATCATCATGTCAACATGAGGAAGAGGCGCAATAGGTGGCAGAGGAAGGGGAAGAGGTGCCTCCGCAAACCCTAACAATAGTTATCCTCCATAATTAATTAATTTTTTTACAAAAATAAGTCAATTTAAATGAAATTTATCAACAATTAACAATAGTTAATTTATATTTTATTCATTAACAATCAACTTGGATTAGGTTAATTTGAAAAAAAATATCAATTTAATTTAAATAGGATTTATCAACAATTAACCAAAGTTAATTTAAATCCCATTTATTAAGAAAAATATTTTATTAATTGGTTGAAAAATATCTTAACTATTTTTCAAAAAATATCTTGTGTTGTTACAACAATAAGCTAATATTTTAGCCATTTATAAAAATATTAAGAGTTATAACAACCCTAAAATATCTCAAAAACAGTTAAACAAATTCATAAATCCATAAAAATATCTAACTAACAAATTTGAAATTTAAATAATTTAAATATTAAAAACTATAGAATAAACAGATATTTATATTTTCAAATAAAGATTTAATAAAAAAAATAAGTATTTAAAAGAAAATATCTTAAATATCTGATATCTTAATTCTAATATTTTAATATATTAAAAGATTTAAAATTAAGTTGTTACTCTATTTTTAAATTTGAATTTGAATCTTTGTAGAAAATATCTAATTATTTAAATCTCAACCAACAAAAATATCTTATTTTAAAAGACATTTTTAAATGCAAAAACAAATCTGATTTTTTGGCTTTGATTATAAATAATATATTTTCACATTTTTATTTCTTTAATTTTAAAAAAGTTAATTTTTTTTGGATGAACTATACCACGAGTACTGTTCATCTCTTGGCTGCTGAGGAAACGTGCGCGTAGCTAAGGGGACATGCGCAGGCGCGCGCGCGGGTGCTGGGTGACGCGCATAGGAGCGCACGTGAGTGCTGGGTAACACGCGCAGGAGCACGGGCGGGTGTGCGCGCAGGTGCGCGCACGCATGGGCAAGCAGGCCAAAAATTTTCAGAATCTTTTTTTTGTGCAATTTTTCAAACCAAAACCATTTTCTAATTAATTTTAATCATGTTTTACACAAAATAAAGCATATATAAATATTAATGGCATAGAAAACTAAACAAATTAACCTAAAAATTGCTAAAAATCACATAGAATTCAATATGCTTCATAAAATCATGAAATCCATCCAATTACTCACACATCAAATAATTCAATTTTTAACATGTTCATGCATGAAAATAAAGATTACCAAAGGCTCTGAGGCCAGTTTTTAGGAAACTTATACATGATATTTATTTATTTTCATGTAGATCTAATATTAAACAAGTTAATATGAGACAACCTAGAACATGTTTCTAAAATTGAATTCAAAGAGAAATAATAATAAGAATAGTTACATTATACGCAGCGGAATAATAGAGTCCTTCCTTCAGTTTCTTTAACCCTTGTATCCTTCCTGTCGCAGAGTATTACCAAGAAACTGAACTGATCTTGAATTTTCTTCACAACCCTCCAAAGTATCCTTAGAATCACCTAGACTAGAGTGGGCAATTCTCAACACATGAGATAGATACAAAGAGAAGAAGAGAAAATAATAATGAAGCTTAGAAAAGGACTTATGTTTGGAGAGAATCTAAATACGTCATTATAAATACGATTTGCTATATGCTCGGGATTTAATAGAAGTTTATATTAAAAAATAATCATGAAAATAAAACATGTGAGTATAGTGATTGAACAAGTCAAAAAATAATTTCTATTCTTTTATTGATAATAAATGATATTAGAAAGAAATTGAGTTTTAATTAGGGCATAAAACCCCAACACTGAGATCCAAAAAGATTCCATTAGTTAAGGTCCTGCGGAAGAACAGTACGGAGAGAGAGAGGCAACATGGGAGCTGGAGGAAGACATGAGAGAAAGATACCCCAAGTTATTTGGTAAGAAATAATTTCGGGATGAAATTGGTTTTAAGGAGGGTATATTGTAGCACATCAAATTTTTTTATTTTATTAATTTGTGTGTATTTTTTTATTATTAATTGTTAAGTGTTAGGAATTTAGTTTTATTGTTTGAATTGTTTGGTAGAAATTATGTGAATTAAAATTGTGAATTATTTTATTTTGTGAGTTCTTGAGTTTTGGTTGTGTGCACCAATGTGCATGGTTAGTAGAAATGCACCCTAGCACCTGTGTGTGTGCATGTGCATGATTGCATAGTGAGCATGCAATAGTTTTTCTCATGCAATATTCTAGAGTATTCTTTTAGTTTTTTTTTTATTTAATTAAGAGAGAGAGAAATAATAAGAGATTTGAAGAAAGAATATTCTAGAAGAGGTTTATGGATGATAGAAATGAGAAACTGGAGTAGAGAGAGAGAGAGAGAGAGGGCTGAGTGTGAGAGGAAAACAGGAAATGGATTTTCTCTTATTGATTAATATTTAATATAGAAATATTGGTGATATGGTCATTATTTGTCTCCTAGTTATTTTGGGTAAGTCGACTAGTGAAAAATTTGAGAGTGTGTGTGTGTCATCTAAAGGAAAAAAGGGAGAGAAGGGTAGATGGTCAACCTAGGGGATTTGTTTCATCTTTTGTGTTCCATCACTTGAATTGGGAGAGGGAATTAAGGGAAAGGAGTAAGGATTTGATTGGGAATTTTTCTCTTAGGGTTGGCTAGGTTAAGAAGGGGAACAAATGCGTCTTGAGAACTCATTTTGGTGGCTGCCGTGTATATAGAGAAAGAGAGAGTGAAAGAGAACTCGTGAGGTAGAGAGAGAAAGAGAGAAATAGAGAAAGAAAGTAAGAAAGAAAGAGAGAGAGGAAGGAGAAGGAGGAGTCTAGGGTTCGAAAATCCTAGGTATGTTTTGATATATTTTTTTTCTTGTTTTTGATTCTCTAAGAATAGATTTTCCCCTCTATCCTAAGTGTTCTTCTCTTTTTTCTTGTCTTGATGGGTTCGAAAACCATAGGTGCGCAAATGCGTGCTCTTGCTTTTGAGTTTTTGATCACAATCAAGTAGGTAATGGGAATCCTACCTTTTGTTATTATGGTGATTATATTTTGTTATTTTGTTTATGGTTTTGACATTTTTGTGGTTGTTTGGATAGTTTGTTTCTATGCATATTATGGTTCTTCATGATTCTATTTTGTTATTATGCATAGAAGCTTGCTAAGAATTTTTGGTCAATGGATCTTGAGATGTTGGTTGTTGTTTTAAGCATGTAGGTTTCGGCTAAGGAGTTCTATGCTATGATTGGAGTATTGATTTTATTTTTTTGGAAATGGAAAGCATGTTAATATTGTTATGTGTTGTATCTTTTGGGGTTCATGAAAATCATATTTGGATTGTGGTGATTATGTTTGCATGAAAAAAGTATATTGGCCTTGATTAAAAAGTTTAATGAGATATATGTTCGGATCACATCCTTATGTTGTCATTGGTATGTTGATTTTAGCAAGTTATTTAAAAGTTGCAAAGTTAATAATAGAAACACGATAATAAGGTAGGTTTCGGAATAGGGCCTTATTATTCTTTAGTATGTTTTTTTTTCATCTTATTGACGCTCGTGATCTTAGAAATATGCTAGGTTGTTTTAAAATTTTGAAATGGGTATAAGTTTCTTTAAAAATGATAGTTTGGTTTTTGTAAATAGAGGATTTAGATTCTTGATGCTTGAACTAGTTTGTTTCTTGGAATACATGAAATTGTAGAAACATGCTAAGTGATGATTTAAACATGATTAAATGTGTATTTTTAAATATATGTGTTCGCTGTAATTTTCTTATTTTTATTGTGATAATTAATCAATGATTTTAAAAATACACAAGTTATGTCTCAAAAATGATATTTTAGAACTTTTAACAAAAGACATTTTATTTCACATTTTAATGAGATTTTTATTTAATTAAACACATGCAATATTTTTTTTTATAGATTTAGTGAAAGAAAATATGTTTTTGTCCAATTATGTGGATTTAAACAAATAAAAATGCTTGCTGGAGTTTTTAAGTTATTGAAAGGAAATATCTTTTAAATACAATAAATATGGTATATTCGCATATAAATTAAGCCCTAGATTATAAACATGAAAATGTGATTTTCTATACTTCAAAATACGAGATACTTTAATTAAAATAGTGCAGTTTTTAATTGTAAAATATTTAACTAAGTAGCATCATTATATGAGACTAAGTATTTTATTTGAGTAGATGGAAGAAATAAAGAAACTTTTTCAACTTAATTAAAATGATGATATTTATGAAAATGTGGTAACTTTGAGATATCATTATTTATCAAAGTTAAATATGAAATTTTTATTGATCCATTGGGTCAAGGGAGTGAGTACTAAATTTTTTTTATCTTAAATAATAATGATTAAATTATTTAGTATTAATTAATTTCATTAATTAATTATTTTTGGTGAGAAAAGAAATAGAAATGGGTACTATACTTCTGTGATTATTTTCTTTAAGTTAAGAATTATAAATGGGATTAATATTTGGAAAATAACAACTAAAATAAAATAATTCTTTTAGTTATATTTTGAGTACGATTTTAGTAAATCTACCAACTTCCAAGCACATTTTAAATACTTTCCCACATACACATGCAACATGCAAGTTTAGTTTTATGTTAAAAAAATATGCCTTTTGATTAAATGTACGTTTGTTGTTTGGCATTCGTTGAGATTACACTAGTAAGTTTGAGATTATTCTTTTATGAGTTTATGTTGATTTTGTGATTATGTTTGAGAAGCAACCTGTGCCATGTGTGCATGACCCAAGCACACGTGAGGTATGTTTGTTGGGCATGCATAGTCTTACTTAGTATTGAGACGAATGTTTGGGTTGTGATTTTAGGCTCATTATGAAGCCTCCCGCTACTTAAATTGCTTGGACTTGAGGTAAGGAAGTTAGCTAAAATTTCTATGAATTATATTATGAGAAGTATAAGTTGTTATGTTATGAGATGAATGAGCTATTATGTTATGAGATAAATGAGCTATTATGTTATGAGATGAGCTATTTGTATATATGCTTGTATGTTGTATGAAAAGCAGTAGGTTGTTAGCGTGGTGAACACGACACAACAAATGAGTTACTAAGGATATGGCGTAACTCATAGGGTGGATGCGCCAAAGTTATTCAAGGACCAGAGTTTCTGTTTACCTCATAGAAGAGGATTGACTGGTTTATGCTTTACTAGTTGCCTCCTAGAACTTGTTTGCTTTATTTGTTATGATGATATATGTTTAGATAAAGTGCATGGTTATGATATGAGTATGATCTAATAAGATATGTTATGAGCTTACGTCATGAAGTAGGTTGTAATGTGTTTCTTTGTAATTGTTGTATTTTATTTGTACTTCCTTACTGGGCTTTTAGCTCACCCCCTTACTTTCCTCCTTTCAAGTAGACAATTAGGTTTCTTCTTAGCACGCACTGTGATGTGGGGAGTTCCAACGTCTAAGCATGTATGAGGTGTCCATGAGTGATTATACAATCTAGACAATGCCAAAATGTGTATGGACTTTTATTTTATGGTTTATGTTTTTATTTATTATGATACTGTGATAATTTATCTTTATTTTTTAAAAAACTGCATAAGACACTACATTTTATTTTAAACTATTGGGCCAAATTGCATGTTTTGACAAGACCCCACTGGACGTTTTCTTAATAATGGTATTTTTCTAATAGATATAAATTGAGTGACGTTTTTACAAAGAGAATAGAATAGGGCGTTGTTACATCTATCCATATCTGCAATCTGAATCTAGATCACTCACATCTTGTATGCTTAGTAAACCGCACTAGTAACCATTCATTAAAGATTCCTTACTTTAATACGTTACCGACTATTTTGTTTATTATATATGATCTTAATTCTCTTCTAATAATACAAGATCACATTCTCATGAATGAATAAATAATTTTCTTGATATTATTATATAATTAATTCAAACAATAATTATAACATTCAAATATAATAAAATTGTATTTTTATTTAAATCAATAAAATGTCTTTACATGATTTTATGGCATTAATCCTAACAATATCCAACTTGCCCTCAAAGCAAGTGAGGCATCTCCCTTAATCCCATATTGCATACATGACCCATAAACGACTTCGCATGAAGTGTCTTGGTAAATGGATCTGCCAGGTTCTGTTCCAATGCTATCTTCATAAAAGTCATATCACCTCGGTGCATAATCTCTCTAACCAGATGGTATTTCCTTTCTATATGCTTTCCTCTCTTGTGATTCTATGTTCTTTGGAATTAGATACTGCTCCACTATTGTCAAAGTATAAGATTAGTGGCTTATCAATATCTGAAAGTACTTCCAGATCAATGTAGAACTTCCTCAACCAAACCGCTTCATTAGCTGCTTCACAAGCCGCTATATACTCAACTTCCATGGTTGAATCTGCAAAACTAGATTGTTTAATACTTCTCCAGAATACAGCTCATCCACCAAGAGTGAATACTGACCTAGACGTCTACTTATGATTGTCTTTGTCTGATTGAAAATTAGAATCGGTGTATCCAGTAGGGTTTAACTCACCCCCTAAATATATAAGAATATAATCTCTCGTTCCCCTAAGATACTTAAGAATGTGCATTACTACAATCCAGTGTTCCAAACCAGGATTTGATTGATAATGACTTACAATCCTGCTGCATAGCATGTCAGGCCTAGTACACAACATAGCATACATAAGACTCCCAACTGCTGAAGCATAGTGATACTTTATCATGTCATCTTCCTCCTGAGGTGTCTCTGTACATTGCTCTTTTGAAAGAGTAATTCCATGTCTGATCGGTAATTGACCTTTCTTGGAATTCTCCATGGAGAACCTTTCAAGCACCTTATCTATATAATTAGCCTGAGAAAGTGCCAAGAGCTTGTTCTTCTTATCCCTTAGGATTTGGATTCCCAGAACACAGCTCACCTCGCCCAAATCTTTCATTTGGAACTTTTAGCCTAACCACTTCTTTACATTTGACAGTGTCTCTACATCATTGACAATGAGGAGAATGTCATCCACACAAAGAACTAGGAAAACCACAACTTTTCCTTTGATATATTCATATACACATGCTTTGTCGACATTATGTTCTAAGCCATATATTTTAATTGTTTAATCAAATATGATATTCCAAGATCTAGATGCTTGCTTTAATCCATAAATGGATTTCATTAACTTACACACCTTTTGATCTTCCCCATTCTTGATGAACCCTTCGAGTTGTACCATATGATACTTTCATCAAGATAGCCATTAAGGAAGGTTGTCTTGACGTCCATCTGCCATATCTCATAATCATATGTGGCAGCTATGGATAAGAGGATGAGAATGGATTTCAGCATGGCCACAGGAGAAAATATTTCTGAATCAACAAATTCTCTCTGAGTGTATCCTTTTGGCTACTATCCTTGCTTTGAAAGTCTACACTTTCCCATCTACACCTCTTTTTCTTCTTGTATATCCATTTGCACCCAATGGGCCTGACATTTTCAGGTGGGTCTACAAGTTCCCAGACAAAATTGGAATACATAGATTCCATTTCTTGGTTCATGGATTCTTGCCATTTCTCATTTTCAGGATCATCCATAGCCTCTTTGAAGGTTACTGGGTCGTCCTTGTCTATATAAAAAATAAGGACATGTGCCTCATGTTCGTAGTGAACATGTTGTCTTACAATCCTCCCACTGCGACGTTGCACTGGGGTTTCCTATTCAGGAATAGTGGTTTCCTTGGTTTGTCATTTATCATTTAATGATGATGATGATGAAGGTGATGGAATCTTATCAACTATGAGTTCCTCCAAAACTACTTTGCTCTGAGGTTTTAGTTATTCATATAATCATGTTCAAGGAAGGTCGCATTTGTTGAAACAAATACATTTTCATCCTTGGGACTATAGAAGTAACCACCTCTTGTTTCTAGAGCGTAGCCATAAAAATGCACACTTCAAACCTCGAATCAAGTTTCCCTGATTTAGGTCTAAGAACATGAGCAAGACATCCCCAAATGCGGAAATGGTGCAAACTAGGTTTGTTTCCATTCCACAATTCCAGTGGCATTTTGCTTATGGTCTTGGATGGGACCACATTCAAATGTAAGTCGTCATTTGAAGTGTATATCCCCAGAATGAGAGAGGAAGTGAAGAGTAGCTTAACATAGACCTGACAATGTCCAACAATGTTCTGTTTCTTCTTTCTGAAACACCATTTTGCCGTGGCGTTCTAGGTGATGTGAGTTGGGATAGAATACCATGCTCCAGTATGAAATCTTTGAATTCTAAATCCAAATATTCACCACCTCAATCTGATTGAAGTGTTTTAAGAGTCTTAACTAATTGCTTCTCAGCCTCGACTTTGAATTCTTGAAACTTACCAAAGGTTTTAAATTTTCTAAGCATTAGATAAGTATGACCATATCTTGAATAATCATCAATAAAGGTGATGAAGTACTCACCCACCTCTTGCTTATACATTGATTGGACCACAAACATTGTTGTGAACAAGCTCCAAAGGTTCTTTAGCTCTATTGCCTTTCGCTGAGAAAGGACGTTTGGTCATTTTGCCTTCTAGACAAGATTCACATACTAGAAGAGTTCCGACTCTTAGTTCTCTCAAAGGTCCATCTTTTGTTAACTGATTTATCCTGTCTAGTCCTATATGACCAAGTGTAAGATGCCAAAAATATGTGTCATCCTCATTTGAAACTTTCTGTCTTTTGTTTCCTTTCGGTTTAGCTACTTTAAATAATTATGAGTTATATAACGTTCGTTCATTAGGTTTGAGCATATACAATCCGTTTGTTTGTTCTGCCTGACAAATTTTGAAACCATTCTTTGAAATAACAATCTCATTATTATTAAAAGAAATATCAAAAAATTGTTCATGTAACATAGAAAAAGAAACTAAGTTTCTAGAAATCCAGGAAAATAAACATTGTTCAAAACAAGATAATTGTTCCCAAAGTATAAACATACTGTTCCCTTTGCTCTAGCTGAAACGAGTGCTCCATTTCCAACTCGTATTATCACCTCGCCATCAGAAAGTTCCCTTGATGACTCAAGTATCTGCATAGTAGAACAAACAAGGTTAGTGTCTCCTGAATCTAAAACCCAGGATGACATATGGTCTTCCACTACATAAGCTTCAAGTACAAGCAAATCAAATTTACCTTTCTTTTTCAACTCAGCGAGATACTTTTTACAGTTTCTCTTCCAGTGACCAACTCCATAGTGGAAGCATTTTCTTTTTGGTTCTTTCTTCTTGGAGTTGTTGTCATTCTTGTTTTCATTAGCATTTGATGCCTTCTTGCCTTTCTTGGACGTCTTGCCCTTACCTTTGTCCTTGTCATTGTTCTTCTTCCTCTTCTTGGTTTTATCCTCAAAGGTTTAAGGTTTCTCCTCCGCCACATTTGCCTCAGTCTCTTTTGTTATGGTTTTATTTAGAGACTCAAATGTCTCCAGTTCATTCAACAACTAGGTTATGTTGAATTCCAATTTATTCATAATATAGTTGGTTGTGAACGCAAAGAAAGCAGGAGTGAGAAATTCAAGTATGATGCTTACTTGTGTATGCTCATCAATGATGACCCCATGTATTTCTGCTTCATGCATCACATTAATCATGCTCAAGAATTGTTCACGCATAGAAATACCTTTCTTCATCTTAGTAGTCATGTAGGTTCTGGTAGCCTCATGTCTACTTTGATCAGATTGCTGCCCAAACATGGCCTGCAGAGATTCCATTATCTCAAAAGTAGTTTCCATGGGTTCATGCTTTGTTCTCGGAACATCATTCATGCTCACAAGCATGTAACACTTAGCATTATTTTTGGATTGAATCCAGGCATCATAATTGTCCCAAATATTCTTTGGGGCATTGACAGCGGGCTCTTCAGAATATTCCTTAGTTAGGAAAAATTTATGGTTCTCACAGATTAACATCAGATTCAGATTCGATTTCCATCTTATAAAATTATCACCATTAAGTTTTTCAAGTGAAAGCAAAGCAGTTATTGGATTGCCAATGATTGAAATTACTAAAAAAAATAATAAAAATAATAATATAACTCTTTGAAAAAATATAAATTATTAAGAAAGTAAATATGATTCATGAATGCAACGATCAAAACACATAAACTAACATGTACTATTCCATGATAAAACTATCCAACAAATAAAGTGTCACCTTAGGGCTGGTCAAGTTAAATTTAGATAGCTTATAAGACAATCTTATTTTTATTATTTAAAACTTAAAATAACTCTTTATTTTCTCTTTTAAAAATTAAGTACTGCTGGTTTGGTCAAGATGCAATTATCCACTGCAAAAGCTTAATTGCATCTTTGTAAGTGTAACCCATTATTTTGAAATTCATGACTTAACTTAGAGAGTGTCGCCTTAGGGTTGGTCAAGCCTAAAATACATCACTCCTTCCTATCTTTGTAAGAAGTCAACCTTGATTTTAATATGTCTAGAAACCTTCCTTAGGGTGATATAAACAAAGCCGCCTCGAGGCCCTATTCATATATCATGGTGTTGTACTAATAATGGAGACCATAAATCACATTGAGATGTTCACCTTCTCCCACTTACTATTTTACAAATAATGTGTTTTATTTAAGTAATCAATTAATTATGAATTAATCACTAGTTTATTAATAACCCTATGTATGTAATTAATTACAAAAAATATTTGATTATAAAAGAGCCTATTTCTACAATTAATGTGATCTAGATAATTACCCATTAAATTCATCTAACTTTACTAAAACACTTTTTAAATAAAGTTGGTTATCTTAAAGACCTATAAAAACTATTGCCTTTATTATGGTGTGAGTTACAAAGTTTTAACTAATTTAATAGTTAGTAGTTTACATGCAATTGATTTCTCCAAAATAGTTCACATAAACAATTAGGACAATCATAAATAATCATGTTTCTAAAAGATGCATGTAAATCAGAGTTACGTAGTGGAATGGGTCTTTTTAAAAAATTTATTAATACTAGCCATGATCATACATATCTAGATATATTAAATCACATACAAATAGATTAGAGATTACCTCTTGTAGCCTATCAAGAATCCACAAATCTTTTTTGTATAAATCAACGATCTTCCAATCTAGATTCTGAAAGCTCACACCTTGATCTTCCAAATCAATCCTCAAACACACAAGGACGTTTGTGGGCATGTAGGATTCAAAAGGTTGATTTAAAACTCTCTAGATGTACTCAACACATGAGATCTACAAATGTTTGATTGAGAGAAGATGTTTTAAATAATTTTTCAAGTTTAGGAAAATCTATCGCTATCTTTCCATGAGAGAGTCTAACAGTCTAAAATTTTTAATCGCTTAAAACTACTTATTCCTGAAAGTATCACTCTTTTAGTTTTATAAAGATTATTAACATAATTAATTAATCTTTATTTTATTAAAATAAAATTGATCAGTTATAACCTATTTAATTATTAAATTTAAATCATATGTAAAAAGAATAATTAAATAACTGATTAAACAAATAATTTTGAAATTTAAAATTAAAATCCTAGGGATACATATATCCTTGTGTGTGGCACCACACTATTAGGGGTCTCCCTAATTTTCTCATTTTTTGTTTAATCAATATTAAAGACAATATATTTATCCCAAAATAAATATCAGTTAATTCAAAATTAACTTTATCTTAAAATATCAATTTTAAATAAATAAATATCTTATTATAAATAAGATAAATATTAAACTCTCTCTTTATATTAATCCAAATATGATTAATATTTATTTTAGCATATGGTTTTTCAAAATAAAAACTATATAGTTAAATAACTAATTAATTCATAATTGATCAATTGCCCATAACTATCACATAATTATTTTCTTGTCCTGAAAAATTAATTTCTTAGCAATTTAGTTATTCTCTCTACAAATCTTTTTTTTTTTGACATCCTTACCCTTGACAATGTAGGACATAGGTGATCTGGGGACCATGGGCCTATATAATACGAAACTCCAATAAACCATATTTTTAACTATACTCTTTAATTTAATAATCTTATTTATTAATTCATTGATTACTGTATTATAAATATGAAATTCTACTATAAGTATTTATAGAATTATATTTACAACGTTTTCTCGTGTAGTCCATTGATATAATCAAGGGAAATTTGCGGCATAAATACCCATTTTGTTCATTTTGTTGCTAATAAGTACCCAATTTTTAAAAATTGTGGCATAAATACCCATTTTGTTCATTTTGTTGCTAATAAGTACCCAATTTTTAAAAATTGCGGCATAAATACCCATTTTGTTCATTTTGTTGCTAATAAGTACCCAATTTTTAAAAATTGCTGCATTAATACTCAAAATTCCACTTTTTAGACTCTGCCGTTGGTACCTACTTAACAAAGTTACTATTAAGGACACGTGTACTGTCCTGATAATTCTTCTTTTTTTTCACCTAATTAATTAAGAAAATACATAAAACTAATTAAAATAAAAATTAGTACTCTAAAGTCTTACAGACAGATGACATCTGATAGTAAGTACTCTAAAGTTTCCTCTTGGACTTTTTATCAGGCTAAAAATAAAGCTAGACACATTATTGATGGTACTTATTGTATTTTCTTAATTAATTAGGTGAAAAAAAAGAAGAATTATCAGGACAGTACACGTGTCCTTAATAGTAACTCTGTTAAGTGGGTACCAACGTCAGAGTCTAAAAAGTGGAATTTTGAGTATTAATGCAGCAATTTTTAAAAATTGGGTACTTATTAGCAACAAAATGAACAAAATGGGTATTTATGCCGCAATTTTTAAAAATTGGGTACTTATTAGCAACAAAATGAACAAAATGGGTATTTATGCCGCAAATTTCCCTATAATCAATAAATGTAGTTATGTCCTCCATTTATTGGTTCATAATTAGAGCTGGTCAAGATTACCGCTTTACCCATCTAATTACCTCTTGATCCTTAAGTACCATTAATTCACTATCAAATAATTACTCTACAATCAAATTATAGATTTGAGCTTAATAACAATTTAGTTCCAGAATTAACCCTTAAGGGAACCAATATTTGATCTGTTAGAAAAGTATGGATTCCATTATTGTAAATCATGTTCCCAGCCATTCATGATCTTAAATCTCCGAAACAAAAGTCATTAGCCTGATTATACTAAGAAAACTTAACGAGTGCATCATAAGATCCAATAAACACAAACAATAGTTCATGAATACTATGGATTTAGGTTGATCTATAAATGATAATCTAATATGATAAGAATCAAATATTTATGTCAATCTGCAAGTTAATAAAGATAATTAATTCTCATCGATCCTGTCACATATAATCTCTATTATATACAACACCTGTAACACCTTGGTTAGCCAAGACAGTTACACTATGTGTCTAAAATGGTGCTTAACTCGCTAAGTGAGTCAGTTGGACTTAAATGTGTAATTAAAAACTAAACCAATATTAGGTATTACAAATTTTGGTCAATGAAGTAATCATTTTTCATTAAAAGTGTTTAGTTTATACACGGGATCCCAAAAAGTGACAAATAAAATACAAACTAGCCGTCCTAAGCGGCAAAAAGGGTTCAAACCTAGTTCTTCCCAAGCAATCCCGGTCGTGGCGGTCAAGCAGGCTGCATATGTACACATCGTCACTAAGCTCTCCAACTTATGGTTGGTCCAACTTACTCTTGCCCTTACCTACACCATAGAGCACCCGTGACCCAAGGCCCAACAAGAAAAATGCACAGAGTACAACAATAATACAAATATTCAAAGCAGTAATCACATGTTTCACAAATAACAGATGCAATAATTCCAATAATATAGTTTACCAAAGAATACTCATCTTAGTCATATAATCAATTTAGTGGCTCGGGAAAAATAGCCCGGCCGATCGCCACAACTGAGTGAGGTGCGTACACAGGCACTCACCTCACAGTTCATGCCGGGCAAGTATGGGCCGCAACCACAAATGAACTTGCCTTTACAACCAACGTTCCACACGCTTTGCCGATTGGCCTCACGCTCAATGGGATGGCCAAGCATCAGTCATATCATACATTCACAAGTAATTCAATGCTAGTAAGCATACCAATTCAAGCTAATAAGCATACCAATTCAAGCTAATAAGCATACCAATTCAAGGCTACTAAGCATACCAACCAATAGCTCTATACAAACCAATTTTCTTACCTTGAGTCCCGACAAGATAGCGTATGGCGACCCCGAGCACGATCCTTACTCCCGAGCCTAATGATATAACCCCAGCTGAATGATTTGACACTAGAATGAATCTCCAGCAAATCCCCAGCCATAAACTCCTCCTAGCTCTCCAAAATTCCAAGCATTTCCTCTTAAAATTTCAAGAGTTCCCCAAGTGCCCAAGAGAGAGAGAACAAATGAGAGAGAGATAGAGAAATTGGGAGCTGCTGAGTGTTTCCTTTTTATTTTATTATGAATTTCTAAAAGTTTCTAGGGAATTAAGGTAATTCAAGGCTAGGGAAAAGACTAAAATGCCCTTAGCCTCAACCTTAGTCCTTTAATGCCACCAAGGGCAAAATCACCATTTGCCATCATTTCCCCTAAACATCAAATAACACTAGAAATTCCCAATTAACCCCACTAATCTTCCAAAAACCAATATTTTCCCTCAGTTATAACTCATGTTCTAATACACCCGTTAATTTACCAATTTACTAAAATACCCCTAGGCTCACCCCAAGCTGGGTATTAATCCCTAATGTGACTTTTCGATTAAATTTCTCACTAGGATTGCCTTGGGCCCCACATCCCAAATATATACACATAATAATGTTGTCTCACTCATAAAACATGTATAATACAAATATACCCTCAATGGGTCAAAAATTACGAAAATGGCTATTTTAACATAATCGGGCTTATAAGCACATTTATTACACTTAAACATGCATAAGCAACCATAACATGATATAACTTATATAATTCACATAATCACATATTTATTCAATTAATTACCACATAACTGCTCTACGTTCCCTCCCAACACGCTAATCAATGCCCTAAACCTTATTAGAAATTTTGGGATGTTACAACTATCCCCTCCTTATCGAAATTTCGTCCTCGAAATTTATTCAAACATCTCGGGATACTGGTCCCACATAGTTGACTCTAACTTCGGAGTCAAGATCTTTCCCTTGTTATTCCATTATAACTGTAACGTCCCAAATTACCTAATGAGGCTTAGGGCCTTGATTAGGGTCTAGGATGGAAAACTATTGAAATTATGTGATATATATATGTGTATCATTATATGATTATGTGAGTTATATTATAATATGACTTGATATGCATGTTTAGGTGTATTAAATATGCATTGGGCCCGTTTCTGATTAAAAAATGGTAATATTCGTAATTTGGCCCGTTATGGGTATATTTGGCATATATGTGATATATGTGTGAGACCACATCATTATGTGTATATATTGGGGTTACTCAGCACGAGGCAATCCTAGGGAGCAAGCTAGTGAGGAAGTCACAATGGGACCAATAATTGACTCGGGGAGAGTCAAGGGGTATTTTGGGTATTTAGTACATTATTAGGATCGGGAAGTGGGGAATTATTTGGTAATTATTTGAGGATATTAGAAGTAATAGGAATTATAAGACATTAATTATGATTAACGGGATAAGTGGAAAATGAAAAATTTACCCTTGAGGGCTTAAGAGGGCAAGGCTTAGGCTAAGGGGCCAAATTAGTGACTTAGTCACTCTTCCCTTCAGCAATAAGAAGCCCCAAAACAAAACGGAGCATCATTCAATACTCTCCCTTTCTCTCAATCATTAGTTGCTCTTTCTCTCTCTTTTCTTGGTTTGATTTTGAGGAATTAATGGAAAACTTAAGCTTGGATTGAAGGCTTGACTTTGGGGCTTTATTAGTTGCAGATAGGAGGACATAATCACAGCCGAGGTAAGCTTCAATTTGTGTGTTTAAGTGAATTCTGTTTTGGTTTTGGGTGTTCTTGAGCTTTGAAGCTCAAGGTCTTGGATTGGAGTATATGGTGGAGGTTTTGAGTGAGATAAGCTTGGGTTTTGATGCTGGTAGTGTGTTGATAATGTTTAGGGGATTTAATTCTGGTTTTGGGAATTGATTGGGATGATTTTTGAAAAGGTTTTAGCTGAGGAAAAACAAGGATTTCTAGGTTCGCGGGGTCGTGACGCAGCCCTGTTCTTGGGCGCTGCGACCGATGTGAACCCAGGGCGCAGAGGTGGTTCTGTCTGGGTAGGCATGTCGTGACCCTCAAGGGCATGCTGCGACTCATGTCTTGATTTTCAGATAGGGGGCTTCTTGTCTAGAAGGCATGCCGCGACCCTTAGGGGAAAGTCGCGGCCCGCCTGGGCAACTTTGGCCACCTTAGGCTTTTAGTGACGAGAACTCAAACCTAAGGGCTTGGGATTAATCCTAATACCCGATTTAGTAGAGTTCGATGTCCCGAAGGCTAGGACATGGTCCAGAACCCTTTATTTACTCATTATTGATAGGATCCTATATTATGGTTATGACTAGGTTATCGTTAGGGGCTCGAAATCAGGATCATGCTTGAGGGTTGTTCATTTGTAACCTGTGCTTAAGCAAAAAGGAAAGAAAACTACACCCAGTACGTGATACATGTGATTATGGCTTGGCCGAATTGTTAAACAAGAATGCGAATAGGGCATGAACGCCTAAGAATGTGTATGATTATGATTATGCTTGTGATCGTTGATTAAGCATGTTGAATGCTCTGTATCTGAATATTTGATATATGATGTATGCTTGGTTGCATTATTGGATTGGGAATAGCTTGACTTATTAGTCAAGGACGGCCTTAGCATGTTGAGTGCTAGTCGTAAAGCATTAACTTATTAGTCAAGGATAGCCTTAGAACACTGCTCGACCACCACGGTCGAGGTTTTAAAGAGGAACGAGGGTCAAACCCTATTTTGTCGCATAGGTTGGCTGGTTGTAACTGTATCCATTGTAATTAACCTTTTAAATGTATTTTAGGATCCCATGTATAAAGTAAACATTTTAGTGAAACGATTGTACCTTTGACCAAATTTTTAAACCTGAAACCGTTATTCACATTTAGTTACACAGTTATGACCAAATGACTCATTTAGCGAGTTTGGCACTATTTAAAATACACAGTGTAGCTGTCCCCTGAGTAGTAGGGCGTTACAATAACACTCTCACTAGAGTGACAGTCTTATTCCTTAAGACTTTATCCTTTCTATCCATAATTCCCACTGGCTTCTCTTTACGTAATAAGTTTCACTGTAATTCCAGGGTCCCTTCACCCAAACATGTGTAGTACTCAACACCTCTGTCCTTAGCATCGACACCTATAACACCTTATGAACCTTCGTCCATGTCGGGGTAAGGCAGCTCTGTAGGCCTCTGGCCTAATCCTTGTCAGAATTTCAAAAGTCTAATAAACCTAGAGTCAAATCTTCTCTTTCTTTCCAAATTATCTTATCTTTTAATCAACAATACTTGGATAGGCACAAGGTCTCCTATCCTGGAACTCCACGCTCCCATATTTAAATTTGCGTACTTTTATGTCTTTTCAATAAAGCAGATACTCCTGCTCTAACAATCCTTAAGACCTTCTTTGGTCCTCTGGGCTGGTTTAGAACCATAATACTTCTTGTCTCTCATTTCGTTCCCCGGAATGGGTAATTCTCATTTCCTATCTCACAATATCTTATCCAGAGTCACTCCGGTTATTGACCAGTATTCATCACCGTGATAATTCAATCAAGGGAACATACTTACCTCAATGTCCCTAAAACTTACATACTCGAAATATAATGATTAAAGTTTGCATTGTTCCCTCAGGTTGCCAATTTGTCTAAAGATAACCACTAATTCAAAATCCCACTATCATAGTCGTCGCCCTCTATGTCCCTTTTACAAAACTTGGGAAAGAAATAATGGGTTTCAATCTGACACTATCGACTTCGATGCCCCATGGAGACATACGATCTCCTTTCACATATACTCATTCTTATGATATCTCGCTCACTCAAACAAAAGTGTGTTAACTGAACATGTCGAGTCAAAACTTCTCATACCAAATCATTTTACCCGCAATCTAAGGCGATCCATCCATAAGGTCCATAGTTATATCCACCCATACTAACACTGTAATCCATTGCGAATCATACAACTGGCATGGACCTTTCCAACTCAAGGCATCAACCTTTACATTAGTTTTCCCTGAGCAATAAAGGATTTCACTGTCAGTCCTTCACCAGTTCTCACCAATGCCTTTATCTCATGTTCAACCCCTATGGGTGATAAAACTCTTTAACTTTTATGCTAGTGTATGCACTTCTTTCCCATAAGTGTCGTCGCCTCACCGTAATCGTGGCTATTTGGAAATACTGTCAACTCAAAGTCCCGTGTAAAAAATCTATGTTCTTATTCCTTTAACATTGTGAAGCATGAACAATCACCTTTCCAGTCTACACATGGGCACTTTCTAGCCCCTGACGCGTCGCACTATGAACTCCTCATTTTTAAACAACATGGACAATATCTACCATACCGTCCTTATATATCTATCCACCACATGCTCATAATGATACCATGGAGTGATAATCAACCCTTATTTCAACTTTTGAGAATTCAATATGCAACTATCCATTTAGACAAACTTTAGGTCCTTACGTTATTTCAATCAAGGGTATGGTAGTCCTTGAAGATTCTTCAAGTAAAAGCTGATGTATTTCTCGACTCCCACATTGCTTATAACCTCTAAAACGTTCCTTTGGCCAATTCCTTACTACTTTTATCTTATCTAAATTATGCACACTCCCATCACTTCCCATAATGTGAGCATCATCTGAAGAAATCGACACTCGTCCCTTCCGGGACCTTATCTGTAATCCTCGCTTCCTCAGCCTTTGTAATATGAACGAAAATGTTACTCGTGTTCTGTTTCTAATTGGAAGTAATCCAAAACATTCTCAATTGATCCATATACGACTTGTCCAAATCATTCTTGTACTCTCTATTCATTGGATTTACGCGGGCTGCTAGAGAATTGGTTAGCTCAAAGCCCTCACTGAACATCCATCACATCATACCTGGTGCGAGAGGTAATTCTTGAAATGTCTATTTACTTGATCTTCAGCTGGTAATAACCAGATCGACGGTCAATTCTTAAGAGCATTGTCTTACCGTGCAACAAGACAAATGAATCCTGCACCCTTGGCAATGGATACCTATTCTTGACAATTACTTTATTCAGGTACTCATATATGGTACACATTCTCACAGACTTGTCCTTCTTCTTAACAAATGGTGTTGACATATCCCATGGTGAGAAGCTTAGTCTAATCAATCCCTAAGTCGAGTAACTCCTTTGACTGAACCTTTAATTATTTACACTCAGCCAGTGCCATTCTGCATGATGTTTTGGATACTAGATCTATCCCTGCATTAGTCTTGTAGGACACTCAATCTCTAGACGCGACAACAAACCCAGCGAATCCTCGGGAAACCCATCTGAAACCTCACTGGCCAATCTAGTTTCCTTCTGTTCTCACTGATATAATACTGGTGGTATATATCACAATAGCCAGGAATCTCGTGAATGCAAACGTGTCCTTTTCTTTTAAACTCAGAAGTCACCATCTTTTCTAACAATCCATGGTTGTCCCTTACATGGACTACTAGGCTATACTCAGATTCATACCAGTCTCCTATAACCAACTTAATCAATTTTCTGCTAACTCTTTACTAGTAGTACTATGACCCATCTCCTGGAAATTACCAATTTCCCCCGGCAGGCACTAAAATCTCAAGCCCCATAGCCTAATAATCACACAATATGTACATCATATCTATGTCTCTACTAAGAGATACGTAGTACCACAATCAATCTGCACCGTATAAATGATTGAGAACTAGAAAGCCAACCTGTCACCACTGAGGGACCAGCCTCAGGCTCTGACAGTGTCGAGATGGACACTTGAGAAGGAGTTAGGCTATCTGCATTCCTTGGTTCTTCCTTCTTCGATCTCGGGAAATCCTTCTTGAAGTGCCTAACTATTCCACATAGAAAACATGCCTTCGCTCGACATTCTCTCAAATGGCATCTCCTGCATCTGGCGCATAGTGGATAACCTTTCCAGGCCTCATTGCCGCCTTGGCGGCCACCCTGAGTACCATGACCCTTCCTGTCAGAACTAGAAGTAGTAAAACTGTCAGGGGTCTTTGTATTCTGGTTATGAGGGCCTCCGCCCCAACCAAATCCCACAAATGGGGGTACCCTTGTCTGATATTCTTGCCCTATGGCGCTCTCACTCCATATCTCATCCCCTGCATCCTCGGTAGCAAGGACCCTCCCTACCGCCTGAGCGTAAGTAGAAATCTCATGTATTGGAGCCATCCTAACTCTTTGGGCTACCCTAGAGTTCAATCCTCGAATGAATCTCTCCTTCTGGGCCACATCTATTGGTACCAAATAAAAAACAAATTTGGCCAACCCATCAAATTCATTGACATATTCTATCACTGTCTTACTACCCTGAACCAAGTTCATAAACTCATTGATCTTCACAATTCGAACCGCGCCACAGTAATACCTCTCATTGAAAAATAATCTGAATTCTTCCCAACCCATCATGACAACATTCTGGGTCTGGGATACCACTTCCCACCATGTTCAGGCATCTTCCTGTAACATGTACGTGGCACAAGCCACTCTATCATTACCTACCGCTCCCATATAGTCAAGGATGGAGCTAATCATGCCCATCCATTGTTCAGCTCTAAACGGATCTAGGCATCCCTAAAAAACTGGAGGATAATGCTTTTGGAATCTTTCATACAGTAGTTTCCATTTATTCCCACCCTTAGGTTGAGCCAAAACGGGTGCCACTATTGGCAAAACAAACGGAGCAGCGTTCCCTGGCGGAACCCGTTGTCTCAGCCCCTTAGCCTATTCCTCTTGCCTTTGAAATCTTGCTTGCATGCCAGTAAACATCTCCTCTGCTAATTCCAGGGGGCAGATGGAGGGTTTTGGCCCTGATTATCATCTGCAACCTCAATATTAACAATGCCTGATCCAATTGACGGCCTTGGGTACATAACTTCTGAATTTGTCTGTAATCAATGACTTAACCCATCAGGGATGATAATCATATCCAGAACTATCCCACGAGCAGAACCAAACAACACAGCAACCATATACAATATTCATACTGGAATACAAGTCTATAACGTTCATGCATCAATTAATAGGCCTCGCTCCCACAAGATATATATAGGTCATGTGCTCTATTCTAGCATGAAGATAAGGCACATATGTTCAATTAAGCAATTAAGCACATAATCACGTTATTAGATACCAAATCATGAGTCGAGCTTATCTTTAGCGACGAGTGTACATGCCCAGCCAGTGTTCAGGAACCCTTAACCCTAGACCGCTCTGATACTAAGTTGTAATGCCTTGGCTAGCCAAGACCATTACATTGTGTGATTATTGTAATGCCCTGAATTCTCCGTTGTGTTTAACGGCGTGAACAGTAGGCCGGGAGGGCCATACTTGCTTAATTATGTTATTAATTGATAAATGCATGTATATGTTGATTATATTATGATATGATGTGAAATGCATGCATGTGAGTCCATATTTCTAATTACAGGGGTGTGATGGTAATTTGTCCCGTTGAGGGTAAATTGATTATTTGTACGCATGTTGGTGATATATCTTGAGATCACATTATGATGTGGGTTTGTTCGAGCCATTTGGCATGAGACGATCAAGGAATGTTAATTATCAGTTTGGTCATAACAGGCTTAAGCTCGGGGCTCGGGGTGAGTCTCGGGGTGTTTTAATGATTAGAGTGTTACCAGCATTAAAGGGTAACGGGATGTGGATTATTGGTGTTTGAGTATATTGAGATTATCGGGAATTGGGAAGCGTTAATTATGATTAACGGTGTAAATGGAAAGTGCCAAAATTACCCTTGAAGTGGCTTTAGAAGCTTTAAGAGACCTAGGGGTATTTTAGTCTTTTGGCTTGGATATATATGATATTTGGAGGCTGTAGAATAAACAGAGTAAAACAGAGACAATTCTTCTTCTCCTTCCCGTACCTTGTCCTTCCTTCTTTTTCCTCGTGAATTCTTGTGATCTTGTTGAGGATTTGAGCTTAGGAGCTAGGCCTTGGCACTTTGGGAGAGTGTTCCACTGTGGAAGAGCACCATAACCTGAACTTGAGGTAAGCTTTTAGCCACTAGTTTCCATGTATGCTCTGTTTTCGTTTTAAGATTTCAGCTCTAGATTTTGGTGTGGAAAGTTGGAATCAAGGGGAGTTTTTGTGATGTTTAGGTTGGGTTATGATGGGGGAGAGTTATGGGTGATATTTGGAGGTTTAAATGGGTGTTTGGAAGAGGTTTTGAGTTGGTTTGAAGGGCTGATTTGAGAGGGAAAACGCAGGGGAAATTTCTGGTGCGTTGCTGGTTTTTGGCTGAAAGGGGTGTTGAGCCGCGACATGGCATAGGCGCGATGTGGCCCAAGGTGCCTGTCAGGGTTTGGCCGCCTCTGTTTGGAGGCACACCGCGGCGCAGCTGGGGAGGGCCGTGACCCTTAAGGCATTTTTGGCCAAAATGAAGTTTCTAGCATGGGGATTCAAGCCTAAGGCCTCGGGGTTGAACCTACTACCCGGTTGAGTAGTGTTTGATGTCCCGGAGGTTAGGTTTTGGTTTGGAAACCTTTTATTGTTCATTTTGTTGATGGAATCCCATAATTGGTTATGACCAGGTAACTGCTAAAGGACCAAAAGGTCGATCGTTCTCAGGGTTGTTCTTTTATTCATTCTGGCTCGAACCAGAGGTAAGAAAACTGCACCCCAAGTGTGACATGCATGGATACTCATGAGGCATGTTGGTTGTGTAATATGGACATGGATTGAATATAGAATGTTGGGCATATGTTGCTCACTTGTGCATGGTACTGACTTATTAGTCAGGTTTGGCAAAGGTGCTAGTATCAACTGTGAAGTTGTGACTCATTAGTCAGGTTCGGCAGTGGCACTGAGCACGTTGCACTGACTCATCAGTCAGAATTGGCAAAGGTGTTAGTATCAGCTGTGAAGCTGTGACTTATTAGTCAGGTTCGGTAGTGATACTAGACACTGGTCACCTAGCGCTGACTCATTAGTCAAAACGGCATTGGCGTGGATCACGCAAGCCAACAAAGATTAGATCTAATCGACTATTAGCATTGAATGACTCAAAGAGCATTAATGCGAGACCGACCCCGAGGGTCGATGATTGAGATAAGCACTTGGAGGCTAGTGGCTTACCTAGCAGCCACTCTCCCGCTTGAATCATGTGATGTTCACTCATTTGCTTAAAAGCTTTATGCTTAGTGTGATTATAATGATAATCATTTGATAATGTTTATATAAAGTGTTATGTTTTCTTGCTGGGCTTTGGCTCATGGGTGCTATGTGGTGCAGGTAAAGGGAAAGAAAAGCTCACCTAGCCTTGAGTGGAGAGCTGATGTGGTGATGTGTACATATGTGGCCGCTTGACCACCACGGCCAAGGAGTTCTCAGAGGAACTAGGGGGTTTGTAACGACCCAATTTCGCTAATAAGGCTTAAGGGCCTTGATTAGCGTGCCAGGAGGGCATGATGGGATTTATGTGTGATTTGATGAGTTAAATGCATGGTTATGATTTGAAGCATGTTATATGACTATTTGTTTATCTAAGATGCATGGCTATGTATATTAGTATGCATGTAGGCCCGGTTCGTGTTAGAAGGGCATAACTGTAATTTTGGCCATGTTGGGCATAACTGCATTGATATGTGATAATTGTATTCCGTGATTTGTACAACGTGAGTGTGGTGTTATTGTTGTGATGCACGTGCCGAGACGGTCTTAGAGAGCAATTAACTTAAGAGTCACAACGGGATTTTGTGCCCGGCTCGGGAGGAGCCTAGGGGTACCTTGGGAATTTTATGGTTAAGTAGAGAATTAGCGGTTAATGGTTATTGGTGATTTAGTAACTTGGGTAACCATTAGTTACTGCTGTGGGTAACAAGTTTAGTTGGAAAATTGTAGAATTGAAATATTAGTGAAAGGACTAGAGTACCCTTGAGGAATTAGTTGAGAAAGGATCATTTGGAGGGGTAGCATGGTCATTTGGCAAGGGTAATAAGCAATTCTCAGCTGGGTTTTAGTGGGTCACGGTTTGGGTATTTAGGGTCATTTGATGCCTTGATAAAATTGGAAGAGAAGAAGAAGAAAGGAGAAGAGGTGTAGATGGGGCTGAAGTTTTGAGACCTAGGAGGAGATTCAAAGGGATTTGAGGAACCAAAAAACCAGATTTGAGCTAGGACTACTCAAGGTAAGATTTATATTCTGTTATTTCTTGGGTTCAAGGTTGATTTCTCAAAGTTTTAGTGTGGAATTTAAGGATAGGATGGTTGGTTTAAAGTTTAAGGAATTTGAAACTCTAGATGAGATTTTTAAGTGTGATTGTGTTTTGATCTTGATACTAATGTTGTGATTATTAATTGGTTTTGAATTGGGAGCTTTGGGATGGCTTAAGGTGAGGTTTTAAGCTTGAAAATGGTGGGTTTTTCTGGGTTCGAAGGGTCGGGCCGCGGCATGGTTCTGGGAGGGCCGCGGCCCTTGAAGGCTAAGATGCGCTGAGGATGGAGGGCGGGCCGCGGCATGGTCCTTGTAGGGCCGCGACCCTTACCTGTTTCTGGGCATTTTTGTGGCCCTGTTTGGGGGCCATGCCGCGGCATGGTTGGGCCATGCCGCGGCGCTTAAGGGATTTTGGGATTTTGAGATTTTAGGCTTGGGAATTTAACCTAGGGTGCTCGGGGTTGAGTCTTTTACCATATTTGGTGAAGTTCAACGTTCCGAGTACTAGAACTTGGCTTGGAAGCTCATTTAAGGATGTTTCATGTGTGTTGTGACTAGGATATTGGAGAGGCTCGTGCTAGAGGACCGTGCTCGCGGCTTGAGTGCATCAGGAGGCTCGGAATACAAGTAAGAAAACTATAACACCCGTAGGATAGGGCGTGGGCCCATAGTGTGATTGCCGGGCATGGTCCTATATTGCATGTTGCATGATGAGATGATTGCCGGGCATGGCCCTATATTGCATCACATGTTAGGGTGCAGATTTAAAATAAATTGGCATATGTTTGAATGTTGCTTGATTTATGTTATATATGTTTGTAATGAAATGAACGGCAAGGGCCGAGTGCGGCGTAGGCCGGGTACGGCAGCGGAGCCGAAAGTAAAACCTAGCACATGGGATGCTATAGTCAGGGCGGGGCCCGGTGGATACATGAGTTATCCTTGCGGTGAGAACCGATACCCCAGGGCTTTGGTAAGGTTTCTGGGGCGGCATGGCCGTGTTTGCTTAGTCTAATGGTTGACTTGTTTATTTGTGGATTATCTGTTATGATAAACTGTATACATTGCATATGTTATGTTCTGCATGAGTTTTCTTGCTGGGCTTCGGCTCACGGGTGCTCTGTGTTGCAGGTAAGGGCAATGACTGAGTCAACCAACCATGAGTACGGAGAGCGTGAAGCGACGCGTACATGTTTGGCCTGCCCGACTGCTTTGGTTGGGGGTTTATTCGAAAATGGCTGTAAAAATCTATGATTTTATGATTTCTCGACTGTAACCTTATTTCAAGATATAATTAGTTTTCAAACCTTATTTTGGGATCCCAAATGTTTAATAATAGAAGTTTTAATGAAACGACACATTTTCAAAGATTACAGCCTTAACTTTTAATTAGTCACACTTTTGTTTCAAAACCTCGGTTAGCGAGTTCATTGCACACTGTTTTGTCTTAAAAACTCACTTAGTAACGACTCTAAGGAAGTAGGGCGTTACAGGGTTTACCCTATTTTTGCAGCTTAGGTCGGCGAGATTGTAAATTTAAAATAGTAATGGCCATTTTGTACTGAGAACCACTTGTAAATGTTTTGTATAGCTCTGCAGAGCAGTTTGTAATGAAAATCTCCATTTCCTTTTTATTGGTTTTATGTCTTAACCTGTTAATTACACTTAGAGCACGTTTTTGACCAAAGGACTCAGGTAGCGAGTCAAATTTCCGGTCCACCGTTCACCGTAACTGTTCTGGGGTAGCCAGGGCGTTACAATTATAATGGTGCTTAACTCACTAATAGAGTCATTTGGACTTAAATGTGTAATTAAATACTAAACCAAGGTTAGGTATTAAAAATTTTGGTCAACGAAGTAATCATTTTTCATTAAAAGTGTTTAGTTTATACACGGGATCCCAAAAAGTGTTTACAGACTGATAAAAGACAAATAAAATATAAACTAGCCGTCCTAAGTAGTAAAACGAGGTTCAACCCTAGTTTCTCCCAAGCAATTCTGGCTGCGGCAATCGAGCAGGCTGCATATGTACATACCGCCCCTGATGCTCTCCAACTCATGGCTGGTCCAGCATACTCTTGTCCTTACCTGGACCATAGAGCACCCGTGAGCCGAGGCCCAGCAAGAAAATCGTATAGAGTATAGTAATAATACAAATATTCAAAGCAGTAATCACATGTTTCACAAATAACAGATGCCATCATTCCAATCATATAAATTGTAAACACACTCTACAGTTTACCAAAGATTACTCATCTTATTCATATAATCAATTTAGCGGCCCAGAAAAATAGCCCGACCGATCAGCTTAACTGAGAGAGGTTCGTACGCAGGCACTTAACTCACAGTTCATGTCTTTATGACCAACGTTCCCCATGCTTTGTCGATTGGCCTCACGCTCAATAGGATGGCCAAGTATCAGTCATATCATACATTCACAAGTAATTCAAGGCTAGTAAGCGTACCAATTAATGCTAATAAGCATATCAATTCAAGGCTACTAGGAATGCCAACCAATAGTTCTATGTGCATAAACCAGTTTTCTTACCTTGAGTCCCGAGCAGATATCGTATGGCGACCCCGAGCACGATCCTTACTCCCGAGCCTAACATTATAACCTCAACTCAATGATTTTGACACTAGGCTAAATCTCCAGAAAATCCCTAGCCCTAAACTCCACCTAGCTCTCCAAAATTCCAAGCCTTTCCTCTTAAAAATTCAAGAGTTCCCTAAGTGCCCAAGAGAGAGAGAGAGAGAGAAATTGGGAGCTGCTGAGTGTTTCCTTTTTGTTTTATTATGATTTTCTATAGGTTTCTAGGGAATTTAGGTAATCCAAGGCTAGGGAAAAGACTGAAACGCCCTTAGCCTCAACCTTAGTCCTTTAATGTCTCCAAGGGAAAAATCGTCATTTGCCATCATTTCCCCCAAAACCTCAAATAACACTACGAATTCCCAATTAACCCCACTAATCATTCAAACACCAATATTTTCCCTCAGTTACAATTCATATTATAATACCCCCGTTAATTCACTAAATTACTAAAATATCCCTAGACTCACCTCAAGCCGGGTATTAATGTAATGCCCTGGATAGCCAAGACTGTTACACTGAGTGTTTATAAAGGTGCAAGACTTGCTAATCAAGTCATTTAATTCAAGACGTGCTACTGAAACTATAGTTGAGCTAGGGTTAAAATATTTTGGTCTCAAAGTTGCATTTCTTATAAATAAACATTCTTTGTTTACATGGGATCCCAACAGTAATAAGTTAAAGACTGTTTACAAAAGATTCAAGATCTAGATACAATGATTAGCCACTCTAAGGAAAAGCAGACGGTTAAACACTTTTCGTCCTGTTCCACTCCTCGGCCGTGGCGACCGAACAGCTGACTATGTACAGTCAGCCCCGCAGCCCTCCATCTCAGGATTGGTCCAACTTGCCTTTGCCTTTACCTGCACCATGAAGCACCCGTGAGCCAAGGCCCAGCAAGAAAACACAATAGCAAAGCACAATCAATCAACAAACAATCAAATATCTCATACTGCATAAGCATGTACTCAACAGTTTAAGCATTCATGTTAATCAAGTATTCAGCATACCAAGTATATCATTCCATATCAAAAATCAATCCACACATGATAACCAGGGTTAATGCCCTTAGGCCGCACCCTCTATTTATCCCACTGACTTCGGCCCGCTTAAATCGAGCTCAATGAATATTAAGCTGTCCTCAGCTACTAGTGGCCGAGCTGCGCCCTATGCACAAGCATAATTTATGGCACTCTTAGGCTGTTTATCACATGTCCCATGGCATAATACCATCTATGACATTATACAAATATCGGGAGCACTTAGTCCCATCACAAACACATAACCGGGTGCAGTTGTCTTACCTTTAGATTTGCTAGCTTCGTTCAATTGATCCTCAAGCATGATCCCTCTTGAGCCCTAGCGTGCATCTAGTCATAACCATAGATCAGAATCATCACCAAACCTCAAGTTCAAAACCTAGCCTCGGGACCAATCTCGAGCCCTCGGGAAGCCCTAATTCCACCAAACGGGGTGGTGGAATCAAAACCCGAACCCCCGGGAAAAAACCCTTGAAAATAACCCAAAAACCCTTTTATGGAAACAGTGTAGCACTACAAAGCTCTTTGGAGGGCGCTACAGCACTACAAACAGAACCTAAAAATGTCCTAGACAACATGGCCTAGCGCTACAGTGCCCAAAGGCTAGCGCTGTAGCGCTAGTCACAGAACAACAACCCTACATTTTTCCCTCCTTCGATTTTCCCGAGCCAAACCTTACCAAAACTTTTCCAAACTTCAACCAAACTTAAAAACATGCTTATCAACATGTCTAACTCATCCCAAATGACCCAACCACATAAAACTTAAGCACATGCACTCCAAATCCCAAAATTCACCATGGCTGGACCTCAAACTCAGAAACTCGGCAAAACAACTAAAACCTCAGGATTTTAGAGCTAGAATTTCATACCTTCAATGGAGAGTCAAAATTAAGCTAGCCTCTACACCTCCTTAGCTTACTCCTCCTCAAATCCTCAGCTTTAATTCCCATAAAAACTCAGTTCAGAAAATCATCTCAGCCAAAACCAAAAACATAACAGCAAACCCTAGAAACTTACCTCAGTTGGATGCCTACTCCCTGCTGAATCCTCACACTTGATCAAGGTCTCAAGAACAAGGCCTTAGCCAAGAACTCCTCTGAATTTTAGCTCCAAAAGACCCCAAGGAATGGAGAAGATTCCTAAACTGACAGAGAGAAAAATGAACTTCTATTTTTCCTTCTTTCTTTCTTTCCTTCTTCTTTTCTTTTCTTTCCTTCAGACTCTAGAATTTTCCCACTAAGGCATAAAGCAATTTAATTCTTATCCCTTATAAGCCAAATGACCAATTTTCCCTCCCTTTACTTCTAAGCCTTTTAATCCACCTAGGGGAATTTTGGTCATTTCACCCAATTCCCGCTAATTCCTCAAATGTCGCTAAGATTTATCGCTTAATTCCCGACACCTAACTAGTTTCCAATTATATTCCTCAATATCAAATAATCTACAATATATTACCTAAATTCCCAAAAATACCCCCAGGCTCGCCTCGAGCCGGGTATAAATCCCCGCCGTGACCTTTTCGCTAACTCGCTCACTAGGATCACCTTGAGTCACAGATTATAAATATATCCACATAATAATGTGGTCTCGACAATTTATCGCAGATATATATACAGTTATGCCGTCAATGGGCCAAAATTATGATTATGCCCTTCTAACCAAATCAGGGCCTACATGCATACTAATACACATAGTCATGCATCACAGATATTCAAGTAGTCATATACCATGCGTTTAAATCATTAAATCACATGCAATCCAATTATGCCTTCCCGACACACTAATCAAGGTCCTTAAGCCTTATTAGTAAATTTGGGTCGTTACAATTAATCCCCAATGTGACTTTTCTGCCAAATTACTCACTAGGATCGCCTCGGGCCCCACATCTCAATATATCCACATAATAATGCGGTCTCACTCATACAACATGTATAATACAAATATACCCTCAACAAGTCAAAAATTACAAAAATGTTTTTTTTTTTTAAGAGAATCAGGTTTATAAGCACATTTATTACACTTAAACATGCATAAGATGCCATAACAGGATATAACTCATGTAATTTACATAATCACATATTTATTCAATTAATTACCACATAACTAGCCCACGTGCCCTCCCGATACGCTAATTAAGGCCCTAAGCCTTATTAGAAATTTTGGGATGTTACAACTATCCCCTCATCGAAATTTCATCCTCAAAATTTATTCAAACATCTTGGGATACTGGTCCCGCATAGCTGACTATAACTTAGAGTTAAGATCCTTACCTTGTTATTTCATTATAACATTCTCACTAGAGTGACACTCTTATTCCTTAAGACTTTATCCTTTCCATCCAGAATTCCCACTGGCTTCTCTTTACGTAATATGTTTCACTGTAATTCCAGGGTTCCTTCACCCAAACAGGTATAGTACTCAACACCTCTGTCCTTATCATCGACACCTATAACACCTTATGAACCTCCATCCATGTTGGGGTAAGGCAACTCTGTAGGCCTCTGGCCTAATCCTTGTTAGGATCTCAAAAGTCTAATAAACCTAGAGTCAAATCTTCTCTTTCTTACCAAATTATCTTATCTTTTAATCAACAATACTCGGAGAGGCACAAGGTCTCCTATCCTGGAACTCCACGTTCCCATATTTAAATTTGCGAACTTTTATGTCTTTTCAATAAAGCAAATACTCCTACTCTAACAATCCTTAATACATTCGTTGGTCCTCTGGACCGGTTCAGAACCAGAATACTTCCTGTCTCCCATTTCGTTCCTCAGAATGGGAAATTCTCATTTCCTATCTCACAATATCTTATCCAGAGTCACTCCAGTTGTCAACCAATATTCATCACCATGAAATTCCAATCAAGGGACCGTACTTACCTCAATGTCCCTAAAACTTACATACTCGAAATATCATGCTTAAAGTGTGTGTTGTTCCCTTAGGTTGTCAATCTGTTTGAAGGTAACCAATAAATCAAAATCCTACTATTATACTCATCGCCCTCTATGACCCTTTCCAGAACTAGGGAAATAAATAAAGGGTTTCAATCCGAAACTATTGACTCTGGCGCCCCACGAAGATGTACGATCTCCTGTCGCATATACTCATTCTTATGATAACTCGCTCACACAAACAAAAGTGTGTTAACTGAATATGTCGAGTTACAACTTTTCATACTAGATCATCTTACCCACAATCTAAGGCGATGCATCCATAAGGTCCATAGTTATATCCACCCATACTAACTCTATAATCAGTTGCGAGTCATACAACTGGCATGGAGTTTTCCAATTCAAGGCATCAACCTCCACATTAGTTTTCCCTGAGTAATAAAGGATTTCACTGTTAGTCCTTCACCAGTTCTTACCAATACCTTTATCTCATGTTCAATTCCTATGGGTGAAAAAACGCTTTGACTTTTATGCTAGTGTATGCATTTCTTTCCTATAAGTGTCGTCGCCCCTGAGCACAATCCTTTCTCCCGAGTCTAACGGTATAACCTAGGCTGAATGATTTTGACTCTAGGTTGAATCTCTAGTAAACCCACAACCCTAAACTCCTCCTAGCTCTCCAAAATTCCTAGCCTTTCCTCTTAAAATTTCAAGAGTTCCCAAGTGCCCAAGAGAGAGAGAACAAACGAGAGAGGGAGAGAGAAATTGGGAGCTGCTGAGTGTTTCCTTTTTGTTTTATTATGAATTTCTAAATATTTCTAGGAAATTAAGGTAATCCAAGGCTAGGGAAAAGATTAAACACCCCTAGCCTCAACCTTAGTCCTTTAATGCCTCCAAGGCCAAAATCATCCTTTGCCATCATTTTCCCCTAAACCTCAAATAACACTACAAATTCCCAATTAACCCTACTAATCTTCCAAAAACCAATATTGTCCCTCAATTATAACTCATATTCTAATACCCCTGTTAATTCACCAAATTACTAAAATACCCCTAGGCTCACCCCGAGTCTGGTATTAATCCCCAGTGTGACTTTTCTACCAAATTGCTCACTAGGATCGCCTAGGGCCCCACATCTCAAATATATCCACATAATAATGTGGTATCACTCATAAAGCATTTATAATACAAATATACCCTCAACGGGTCAAAAATTACAAAAATGCCCTTTTTAACTCGGGCCTATAAGCACATTTATTACATTTAAACATGCATAAGCAGCCCTAACATGATATAACTCAAATAATTCACATAATCACATATTTTTTCAATTAATTACCACATAACTGTTGGAAAACCATTCAGAGCATGCAGCGAAAACTTTGCGTGGTGGGCCCATTGTTGTTTATGAATAATAGAACAACAACAATGATTTTTTTTCATTAATCATATAAACAATTTATATGACCAAGAAAAAAATCCAGAAATATTATCACACAATACTATTAATCATGCAACAAATATGTATATAAATATAAAATATATTTATATAGAATATATAAACACAAAAATCAAGAACATAAACTTTTACCTCTTGAAGCCTATCAAGTGTCCTTGAGTCTTTTTGTATTTTTAATGATCTTCATATCCAAACCTTTGAGCACTCAAACCACGATCTTCCATAGTATTCTCTATACCTCAAGATGTGTGGGTACATAGAGAACATGGGTTTGTATTTTAAGAATCACAAGTATTTCTCAACACATGAGAACTTGGATTATTGTCTAAGAATGGCTAGAATAAAGAAGAAGAAAGAGAGAGTTTTTATCTAACAAAACCCTTTGAGAACTATTATGAATTGTATATTGTTGTGTGTTTTCTTTTCTTTCTGTGTATATCTTGCATATCTCTCTTCTTCTTCTATATCATCTATGTAGAGATTTATATTACCTTATTATTCCTAATAATAATAGTAATATAATATGATAATGATGATATTATTTGAGTTAGGGAAATATCTAACTTACCAAATTTGAAAAAACTATTTTCAAATTATTAAATAATTAAATAAATAAAATAAAAACTACATAGATACAATATATGCATAGTGGTACACGCATGGCACAGTCCTTGGATTTAGGCGTGTACTGTTATTCCCTTTTCAGCGATTTTGTATTTTTCTTTTATTTAACTATTTAATTAAAATCAATCTCCCACAAAATAAGGTGTTAATCTTTTTAAGGAAAAGATGACAACCCTATTTCAAAATTTAAATTCTAAATTCTAAATTCAAATTGATGATCATCATTATCATCATATTTTAAAATTAAATAAATCAAAAATTATTTTTTGACTTACAGATTTTATTTTCTCAAACTCAAATAAAATATTTAATTTATTTATTTATATATATATGAAATTCAAAATTTTAAATATTTAAATTAAAAAATATATTTTCAAAATTAATAATTAGTTCTAAATTAATTATTCAACCTCAATTATCATATAATTGCATATTTGACATGAAGAATAAAATTCTTCTCAAATTCCCAAATTACAGTTATACATTTGTATCAACTCTTACCTTGATTTGGTGTTGATAGAGCCATCCTGATGACCTATGGACCTATAATATCAAGCTCCAATAAATATTACATTATTAATCAAAACTCTTTGATTAAATAATCATATTTATTAATTTCATGATTAATCCACTAAAAATATAAGAATGAACTCTTGATAATTATAGACATATATTTACTGAGTACTTTATTAAGAATAAAGTATCCATTGATATAATCATTACATACAGCGTTAATCCTCTATTAATGGTTCATAATTAAAAGGGAATAAAATTACTGTTTTATCATTTTAGCTATATCTTGTTCCTAGAGTACCATTGACTTTACTAGTTAAGGTTGTGTCATAACAAGTTTGCAACATGAGTGCTCATAACCTTTTCAGTTCCAAAAGTTAACCCAAGAGAACCATTATTCAATCTATAAGAAGGTATAGTGTAACACCCTAGATAACCAATGCCATTACACTGTGTGATTATAAAAGTGAAAAACTTGCAAATCAAGTCGTATAGTTGAAAACGTGACCCTAAAGTCGTAATTAGGTTAGGGTTAAAAGATTATGGTTATAAACAAGAAATTTCTCATTAAAATAAACATTTAATACATGGGATCCCAAAATAGCTTTTAAAGGGTAGTTTACAAAATTTCAAAGTTTATATACAACCACAGGCCACTCTAATGGCAAAATAGACATTTTAGGTTCTCCTGTCCCTCTACCTTCCCTCAGTCGTGGCTGCCGATCAGATGACTATGTACATTCAGCCCCAGAGCTCTCCAACTCAGGATTGGTCCACCTTGCCCTTGCCTTTACCTGCACCACGTAGCACCCGTGAGCTAAGGCCCAACAAGAAAACCATAATGCATAGCATAAGCGACAATCAACAGTCAGATAATTCACAAATCACCAAACAGATACTCAGCAAGTCACATTGCTCACATAATCAACGATATCAACCTTCAAACCAATAATCAATCATCTAGATAATAAACATGCCATAATCATCAGATTCATAACAATAAACATATAACATAATATCCAGGGTCGACGCCCTTAGGCCGCACCGTCTGATTGTCCCACTGACTCCGACTCACTTAGGCCGAGCTCAGTGATTACGTACTTAACCTTAGCTACTAGTGGCCGAGCCGCGTCCTGTGCGCAAATGTTGATTTCGACACTCTTAGGCCGTTTATCACATGTCCCCATGGCATAATACCATCCTATGACATCACATACAAGTATAGGGAACTCTTAGTCCCAACATAACCACATAACCGGGTGCAATTTCTTACCTTTGATTACGATTTCTTTGGTTAATGAAAACAACCCTCTTGCACAATCCCATCCGAGCCCTAGCGTACACCTAGTCACAACCGTAAAGTAAAACCATCATTAAATCTCAATTCTGTAACCTAGCTTCAGGACCAATCCCAAGCTCTCGGGAAGCCCAATTCCACCAAACGGGGTGGTGGAATCGACCCTCGAGCCCCCAAGCAAAAACTCTAAGAAAAATACCCAAAACCCATTTCTGGAGGTAGGGTAGCGATACAACGCCACTAAGTGGGCGCTACAGTGCTACAAACATAGAAAAACGCCCCTAGAAAATAAGGCATAACGCTGTAGTGCTCCAATGCTAGCGCTACAACGCTACAAACAACAACATTCAACCCTCTGGTTTTTCCTTCAAACTTCCCCGAGCCAAAGCTCCATAAACCCACTTCAAATCTCAACCAAACTCCAAATTGAGCCTACCATCCACTATATCTCACCCAACATGTCCTAACAACATCGAAACTTGGCCACATGCATCATCAAACTCATAAACCAAACTTGAGCTCAAGAACATCATCAGAAAACCAGAAACCCATAACTTAAAAGTTAGAATTGGTTACCTTAGCTAAGAGAATTCAACCTTAGGTTGTCTTCTATGCCCTTCTAGCCTTTAGTTCCTCAAATCCCCAAGCTCTAGTCCCTTGATTTCCATCAAAAACTCAAAATCAGAATCAACTTCATCAAACTCAGACCAAACTCTTAAACCTTACCTTAATTGGTAGCTAAATCTAGATGATCTTCTAGCCACTCCAAGGATCAGAGTCCCAAGACCTTGCCTAGACTTTCCCTGAGTTTCCGGCTCCGAAATCCACAAGAAATGTTGAGGAATAGGGCAAACCGTGTGGGAGAGAAAAAGGTAAATTAAGTGTTCTGTTTTTTTCTTCTTTCTTTCTTTCCTTCAACTTCTAACCCATTCTACAACTTCCACTAAATCTAAATAAGCAGAATATACTTATCCCCTTTTAAACACCAAAAGACCCCTTTGCCCTCCCAAATGTAATAAAATCTTTATTCACTTTAAGGGAATTTTGGTCAATTCTTCCCAATTCCCGCTAATTCCTCAAGTGTCCCTAATGTTTACCACTTAAATCTTGTCATCTAATTAATCACCAATTATTTTCTCCAATGCCTAATAATCTCCAATATATTTCCCAAATTCCCAGAAATACCCCCAGGCTCCCCCGAGCCGGGTATAAATCCCCACCTTGACTATAACACTAAACCGCTCACTAGGATCGCCTCGAGCCATATGCTGCAAATACATCCACATAATAATGTGGTCTTAACAATTTATCACAAATAATCACGTTTATGCCCTCAACATGCCAAAATTACGAATATGCCCCTATAATCTCAGCAGGGCCTACATGCATACTAATACTCATAATCATGCATCTCATATATCCATATAATCATATAAGCATGCTTATCACATAATCATGCATTTAATCATTTAAATCACACATAAACCAATTATGCCCTCCTGACACACTAATCAAGGCCCTTAAGCCTTAATAGTAATTTTGGGTCGTTACATATAGATTTCATATATGTTAAACTACGTCCCCAGCCATATACATCATTGAGTCCCCAAAATAATTGTTCTTAGCCTGATCATTCTGACAAACCTTAACGAATGAATTAAAGGATCAGATGACATATATAGGAGTTCATAGTATCCTCAGGATTAATATTATCGTGTATATGATCATTGTTTGATGTGTTTGATTCATACTATGAAATGGTGTTTAAACAAGTATTAACAAATCACATCTGGTCCAGTTCTACATACTCTCAGTATGCAAAGTACCTCCACTAAAGTGTCCTACTACACTAGTAACCTGGATCTACGTCACATGTATTCATAATACTAGTGGATCGTACTAGTAGTAATTAATCTAAATATTCCATAACATTTTTTTACTACGAACTATTTAAGGTTATTATCTTAATCTCGATCCTCCCATACCAATATGAGATTAAGACCGCATAAATAAACTTTGGAACTTTCTGATATTCACTTAATATTATCACATAACATCGGACAGAGTATATATATATACAGATAATAATTCAATTCAATTATTTATTTCATTTAAAAAATTTGTCAACTACAGTTGCTTTAAGGGCACTATTCCCAACAATCTCCCACTTGCCCCAAAGCAAATTGAGGTGTCTCTTTTAATGTGTCAATCGTATTCTCCTGAGTGATTTTTTCTAACAAAGTCTTTGTAACAGTTTTGTAAGAAACTGTTTTTGAAGTTATCTTCAAGATTATTACATCAATTATGTAAAATTATATTGAATTGAATGATACTTCATGTCATGTGCTTTACCCTCTCATGATTTCTAGTTCTTCTAGAATAGTTGTATCTCCATTGCTTTTGCAATGAGATGCTAGCTGTTTATTGTAGTTTGAAAACCTTTCCAGAATGTCAAAGAACTTAACTAAATCAAATAGCCTAGTTAACTGCTCGTAGCAGTTATATATTGGCTTTTGTGGTGAAACATATAAATTTGAAATGCCTAACACATTTCTAGATTAATGTGTTTCCTCCACAATTATGGAATGTGATTCTGATATCAATCTTTGAAGATTTAATATCAGATCATCCATTGGGATTTTAGGTCTCTGCTTAAATGCACATACATATAATCTCTATTATATTTAAGATACTCAAAACTAAGTCCTTATAATTATTCAATGAATCAATACATAATGGATTGATAACTGCTGACTAGTCTCACCGTTTAACAAATGTCAATTCAAAAATATAACATTCGATACATGAAACAGTCTGTCACTAAATTGTAGGAATAACTGTCTCATGTCCTCTTTTCTATTAAAAGAATAAATGGACATTTATTACTTAGATAATATATCCTCCTTATCGAGAAGGCAAAAAGACTTTCTTGGATTTTGTAAACTAAAGTATTCAAGCTTCTTATCTATATAAGTTGCTTAAGATAGAGCCTAAGGACCGTTCTTTCAATCTCTATACAATTGAATGTACAAAACATTCTTGGCTTTTCTAAATCCAATATTTAGAATTGTTCAACTAACCATTTCTTTTCTATTGACGATTTCTCTACATCATTCCTAATGATTAGAATGTTGTCAATATCAAGAATAAAAATCACAACAAAATCTTTCTGGTCAGATCATCAAATGATTTTGTCATGTCAGCCACTCCAGTAAAGACTACTTAGACATTCATTTAAATCAATCTCATAATACATGCATAAAGTAGTGGACAAGAGTATGTAAATAGATTCAAGTTTGGTTACAGTAGAAGACATTTATTCAAGTAATAAATTCTTCTTTCTGTTCATAGCCTTTGGCTATTAACCTAACTTTGAAAAGTCTATACTTTCCTCTGTTCTCCTCTTCATCTTGAATATCCTGTTTCAAACTGAAGTTCAATGAACTTTAGTTGGATGTTCAAGAGTCCAGATGTCATAGAATTCCAAAATTCAATTTCTTGATTCATGGTGTTTCAACCATTTTTCTGTACAAACTTTTTAATTTCATATACTAGTATGTGAATGAAGTATAGTTAGATTGTGTTACACACAGTTTAACTATCTTTACATTTGTAATGGAGTAGTTACTAACTAACGCTACCACTACAACTATGCTTTACAAAATTTGTGATATTCTTTGGTTTTATCATTGTTAATCATTAGTAACTCGCTTACTTGACTTGTAGTCATTATTTCTAGTACAACTTAACTAGAAAAAATAGTGATTATAATAATCATGCTTCATTAAAGTAGAATTTAAAGAGATACAAGCTCTTTTGTAATCTTTTATGATTATTAAATTGTTTCACTAAATGACTTTATGGAAAATTTTCAATTTTTTTCATTCACATAACCACTTGTGAATCCCAACTTCTAAGTCTTTGATGTTGTACAATCAACCATGTACACAGTATAACAAGTGTTAAAATTATAGAAATAATAAAGACGATAATGACTACTCATTATCTATTTAATCTTATCTAATATGATTATATTCCATTTCCAAAACAGTAATTTTGATTAGCATTCTAGTTGTATGTGAGTTGGGTTTGAATTTCAAGTTCACATGCAAACTACTTGAATTCCAAATTCGAGTTCAGACTTCCTTTTGATCATATCAAACAAGTCTCTAAGTGACTTTACTTTGAATGTTGCATAAAAATTTCTAGAAATTTTCTTTGCATTTGATCAAAGTTAAACATATCTAAAATAAATGTCAATCAATATTGACTTACTATTTATTATTTCTTTTAGCATTGAACATTAAAAGTTTCAACATACATTTCTATGTATTCGCTAAACGATTATATGATTTTTGAGCCTTTATTAAAGAATGGTCTTTTGGTTAATTTTAATTAACAGGCTATATAAATAGGGAGAGAACCATTGAATGGTTGCAATAAAAGATTGTCTTTTATTTATTTTATGTGTCTAATTAATTACAATCCAATGTAAAAAATAATTCACATATATGTTTCACTTAATTATGGTTGGAATAAAAAATGTCTTATTAAATCTATGATTTGTTAAATAATGAGTAATGAATAATTATCATTTATACTCATTGATGAAATAGGTGGAACAAGTATATTTTGAAAAATAACAACTGAATTTATTATTAAAAAAAAAAATACTAAACTTGTTCATTCATCAAATAAGGAATCTAAAAACATAGTTTCTAGAAAAAATTCTAGAACTACTTTAAAGAAAAAAGAACTTAATACAAAGTTGAAAATAAAAAACTAATTACCATGTCAGTTATCTCTTGGTCTACCAATCTGCAATCATTTTCTTGTTTTTCTTTCGCATTCTTTTCTTTTCTTGAATAATGCGTTCCTCAAAACAAGACAAAAATATGGTGGCATAAAAATCTGAATCAACTATTTAAATATATTAAAAAGAGATGAGCAAATCATATATACCCTTTCTTCTTGCAAACTTCTTAAGTGATCAAAAGAATCTCTTTTGATCCTCTCCCATATCTTGTATGTAGGTCTGAGGTTCACATATCTCAATTCAAGATCGTTTGGCATAGTCTTTAGTATGCAATGACGAGCCAAATAATAAGATCTCATCCAATTCATATATTTTTTATGACTATCATAATCAGATAAAGTTGATGACTCATCTGGAGGCACATCAATGATTGCATCATACACCTTTAGTTCATCTATAATTATGTGTATGTTTCTGTACCAAACATCTAGATTGTTGAAGTTTAAATGAAAAATACTTAGGAAGTCATCACGAGGATCAACTGGTTCTTTCTCATTTTGAGGTTCTTGATCAAAATTAAGAGGATTAACCATTGTTGCTAGAAATAAATAAATAAAATATAACGAATTAAAACATATAATAAATATTGAATTTTATTTGGAAAAGTAAATATGATGCATGAATGCACCATATAAAAACAAATAAAAAATATACTAATCCACAATATATTAATTTAAAAAGTTAATGGACTGCCTTAGGGTAGGTTAGACTAACCCCAAATTAATTTTGAGACAAATCTCAATTTCATAAGTGAAAACTTAAAAACGCTTTTTTCTCTTTTGACTTATGAACTACCTATAGTTTGGTTAAGATGCACTAGTCGTGCTCGAAAGCCTAGATACACCTTTGGAGTGTAACCCATTATTTTCATTCAATGACTTAACTCAAGAGTGTGCTTTAGGGTCAGTCAAACTTGAAATACATCACTAATTATATTCTTATAAGAGAAGTCAACCTTGAAATAAAATAAACATATTCGAAAGCCTTTCCTTAGGGAGGCCGCAAACGAAGGCGACACAAGGCCTTTCCTATGCCTCTCGATGTTCAACCAATAATGGAGACCATGAGACTTATTATCATAAGCCCCTCCCCCACTCACTATTTTGGAAAAAGTGTGTTTTTCACAAAATCAATATTTTTAAATTTAGTTGTAAAAATAAATTTAATTATTTTTTCCAAATGATATTCTATTATCTACTAATCTAATTAAGCAAAACCAAAAACAAAAAATTGTGCCCTTAATTCTAATTCTAATTTTGCTTTAACTAAGAGAATATCATTTTTATTATAATAAAATATTTTTATTAAAACAACAAACTAAAATCTTTAATTTTGATTTACCATCTTAACTAATTAAGACTAAATTTATTATTATATGAATTATCATCTATAAACATATAACAAAAATATAGGACGTTCCTAATAGCATGTTTCTACACGAATGTAATGCATGATAGTTGCATACTATGTGGTATATGAATGGCATGTTATAATGCAAGACAAAATATTAAATATTTTTATCACATTGAAACATTTCTAATAAATAAAATAAAAGCGGGTATGATAACTTTTGGGTATTTCTAGAAAAATTACAACACTTGCAAAAATATACATGAAAAATATAATCTAGACTAACTAAGGCTTGATAAAGAACACTTTGATCTTGAACCTTGAGATGTAGTCTTGTTGAGCCAATGCCACCCCTTTTTCCATACCCATTTTGCATTATACAACTTTTTAATTACTTTAAACAAAATTTTAAAATAATTAAACTTTGGGTTTTAACACCGAAAAGTTTCTAAGGCCCAATTTGAATTTGGGTAATTTAATTTAAAAATAAAATTAAACAATTTAATTTAAATAAATTAAAATTCAAGATAATTTTAATTTTGGATTATTTACCTTAATTAAAATTGTTTTAATTAAAATATCCAAAATTAAGGTAAATAATCCAAAATTAAAACTATCTTGAATTTCTATAATTATTTGTAATTTCTATAATTAAATTAATTTTGTAATTTTAATTAAGGTAAATAATCCAAAATTAAAACTATCTTGAATTTCTATAATTATTTGTAATTTCTATAATTAAATTAATTTTGTAATTTTAATTAAGATTTTTTGTCTAACAAAACCCTTTGAGAACTATTCTGAATTGTATATTGTTGTGTGTTTTCTTTTCTATCTGTGTATATCTTTCATATCTCTCTTCTTCTTCTATATCATCTATGTAGACATTTATATTACCTTATCATTCCTAATTATAATAGTAATATAATACAATATAATAATGATGATAGGATTTGATTTAGGTAAATATCTAACTTACCAAATTTAAAAAAACTATTTTCAAATTATTAAATAAATAAAATAAAAAATAAACAAATACAACATCTGTATAGTGGTACACGCATGGCACAGTCCTTGGACAGTGTCAGACGTGTACTGCTCTTCCCTTTTCAGAGATTTTGCTTCAAAATTCAAATTAATGAGCATCATTATAATCATCTTTTATTATTAAATAAATCAAAAATTATTTTTTGACTTACAAATTTTACTTTCTCCCACTCAAAAAAATAATTAATTTAAAAAAAATTAATAAATACATTTTCGAAATTAATAATTAATTCTAAGTTAATTATTCAACCTCAATTATCATATAATTGCATATTTGACGTGAAGAATAAAGTTCTTCTCAAATTCCCAAATTACAGTTATACCCTTGTATCAACTCTTACCTTGATATGGTGTTGATAGAGCCACCCTGAGGACCTATGGACCTATAATATCAAGCTCCAATAAATATTACATTATTAATCAAAACTCTTTGATTAAATAATCATATTTATTAATTTCATGATTACTCCACTAAAAATATAAGAATGAACTCTTGATAATTATAGATATATATTTACTGAGCACTTTATTAAGAATAAAGTATCCATTGATATAATCATTACATACATCGTTAATCCTCTATTAATGGTTCATAATTAAAAGGGAATAAAATCACTATTTTACCCTTTTAGCTATATCTTGTTCCTAGAGTACCATTGACTTTACTAGTGAAGGTTGTGTCAAAACAAGTTTGCGATGTGAGCGCTCATAACCTTTTCAGTTCCAAAAGTCAACCCAATAGGGAACCATTATTCAATCTATAAGATGGTATAGATTCTATATCTGTTAAACTACGTCCCGAACCATATACATCATTGAGTCCCCAAAGCAATTGTTTGTAGCCTGATCATTCTGACAAACCTTAATGCATGAATCAAACGATCAGATGACATATATAGGAGTTCATAGTAACCTTAGGATTAAGATTATCGTGTATATGATCATCGTTTGATGTGTTTGATTAATACTATTAAACAATATTTAGACAAGTATTAACAAATCACATCTGGTCCAGTTCTACATACTCTCAGCATGCAAATTACCTCCACTAAAGTGTCCTACTCCACTAGTAACCCGTAACTAGGTCACATATATTCATAATACTAGTGGACCATACTAGTAGTAATTAATTTAAAGATTCCATAACTTTATTTTACTGTGAAATATTTAAGTTTATTATCTTAATCTCGATCCTCCCATACCAATATGAGATTAAGACCACATAGATAAACTTTGGAATTTTCTGATATTCACTTAATATTATCACATAATATCGGACATAGTCTATATATATACAATAATTCAATTCAATTATGTATTTCATTTAAAACATTTGTCAACTACAATTTCTTTAAGGGCACTATTCCCAGCAATAACTACTCCATGTGCCCTCCCGGCACGCTAATCAAGGTCTTAAGCCTTATTAGAAATTTTGGGATGTTAAAACACGTTTACTAAGATGTCTATCCACATCAGTAATCTGAATCTAGATCACTCGCATCTCATATGCTTAGTAAACCACACTAGTAACCATTCATTAAAGATTCCTTACTTTAAAATGTTACTGACTATTTTATACATTATAAATTATCTTAATTCTCTCGTACTAATACAATATAATATTCTCATGAATGAATAAGGAATTTTCTTGATATTATTATATAATTAATTCAAACAATAATTATAACATTCAAATATAATAAAATTATACTTTTATTTAAATCAATAAAATATCTTTACATGCTTTTAGGACATTAATCCTAACAGGGAGCTCCAGTCTTGTTTGCCAAGAAAGCTGATGGATCCTTGCGGCTGTGCGTTGATTATAGGAAATTGAATCAGGTGACAATTAATAACAAGTATCCTTTGCCAATGATAGATTAGTTGTTTGAGCAGCTTGGAGGTTCAAGGTGCTTTTCCAAGATTGACTTGAGGTCAGGCTATCATCAATTGAAGATTAAGGAAGAGGATATTCCTAAGACTACTTTCTGGACACGTTATAGACACTTTGAGATTTTGGTGATGCCATTTGGATTAATGAATGTGCCTGCAACATTTATGGACCTTGTGAATAGGATCTTTAGACCCCATTGGGATAAGTTTATGGTAGTTTTTATTGATGACATTTTGGTGTACTCCAAGACACTTGAGAACCATGCTGAGCACTTAGGAATTGTGTTGCAGACTTTGAGAGATCGCCAATTATATGCTAAGAAAGAAAAATGTGACTTTTGGACGACCGAGGTCAAATTCTTAGGGTATGCAATATCTCAAGAAGGAATTACTGTGGATCCTGCAAAGATAGACTCTTTCTTGCAGTGGGAAAGACTGAAGAACGTTACAAAGGTTCGAAGTTTTCTTGGGTTAGCATGTTACTATTGTTTCTTTGTGGAGAATTTCTCTAGAATTACTATGCCTTTGAGAAAGTTAACAAGAAAGGATATAAAGTTCGTGTGGGATGACAGCTGTGAAGAAGTTTTCAGAGCATTGAAGCAAAGATTGACAACAACGCTTGTTCTCATTGTGCCTAATAGTGATGAACCGTATGTGGTATTCATTGATGCTTTTGGTGCTGGTTTAGGAGGATTTCTCATGTAAAATGACAAGATTGTTGCCTATGCTTCACGCCAATTGAAGCCACATGAGAAGAACTACCCCACACATGACTTGGAACTTGCAACAATTATTTTTGCCTTGAAGATTTGGAGATGTTACTTGTATGGGGCAAAGTTTGAATTATATTTTGATCATAATAGTTTATCTATTTACTCAAAGAGACTTGAATTTGAGGAAAAGAAGATGGGTCGAGTACATGGAAGATTATGATTTTACTTTGCAATATCATCTTGGGAAAGCAAATATGGCTGCTGATGTATTAAGTAGAAAACCTCATGGTACTTTGGCTTGTTTAGCTCTTCAGGACTGGAAAAGAATGATCACGATGAATGATTATAATTTGTAGTATTATGAAGGAAAAAGATTGCTGGTGTTTCTAACGTGGTGGCTACACCAGTGCTACTTCAACAAGTTAAGCAATGTCAGTGGCAAGATGAGAAATTGAGATTTATCTAGAATCGAATCCTAAATGGTGAGCCATTAGATGGATGGAGAGTAAATGACGAAGGATTATTATACCATAAGGGAAGATTGGTCGTTGCAAATATCCCTGATCTTAGAGAGTCTGTTATTGTAACACCCCAATTTGCTAATAAGGTTTAGGACCTTGATTAGCGTGACTGGAGGGCAATAAGTGAATTAACATGTTAATATATGAATTTAAATGAATATGTGATTAGAATGCATGTTTAGGTGGAATAAACATGCATGTGAGCCTCGTTGGTTTGTTAGGGGTAAATTGGTAATCTTAGCCCGCTGAGGGCATAAATGTGATAATTGTATTATATGATTAGTACCACGTGTGAGTGGTGATATTATTGTGATGCACGTGCCGAGACAGTCCTAGGGAGCTAATTAGTTTAAAATTCACAACGGGATTAAATACCCGACTCGAGAGGAGCCTAGGGGTATTTTGGGAATTTTATAACTTGAGTTTGTGAGTTAATGGTTAATGGTAATTGAGTAACTTGAGTGACCATTGGTGACCATTAAGAGTAACAGATTTTGGATGAGAAATGGTAGAATTGTAGGAAAGGTGGAATGGAAAAAATGCCCTTGAGGTTTAGTTAGGAAAGGAATTACATGGAGGGGTAAAGTAGTCTTTTGGCAGGGTATAGGAACCTTCAGCTGAGGAAAATGAATATTAACGATACTTTATGCTAAGTGTGACTGAAGTTAATAAGTTTTGGAGGGGTAAAGTAGTCTTTTGGCAGGGTATAGCAACCTTCAGCTGAGGAAAATGAATATTGTCACGCCCTACTACCTTAGAGCCATTACTTAGTGAGTTTAAAAATAGAAATCGTGCTTTTGACTGACTCTAAGTGGTTTCTAAAACCAAAAGTGTGAATAAATCAGAATTTAAGGTTGTACTCTTTGAAAATGTTTAGTTTCATTGAAAACGTTAAGTATCAAACATCTGGGATCCCAAAATAAGGTTTACAAAATATTTACAACTCAAAAATAGATTTACACCAGGTTAACTATCAAAAGAATGGATTAATACAACCATTTACAAAATGCCCCCAACCAAAGCAGTCGGGTAGGCCGAACATGTACGCGCCGCCCCCACGCTCTCCATACTCATGGCCGGTTGACTGACTCCTTGCTTTTACCTGCCACACGGAGCACCCGTGAGCCGAAGCCCAGCAAGAAAACCCAAATAGTACATAACATATGCAAATAATATAGTTGGCATAATTCACCGATAAATAGGAAAACCATCAGATTAAACAAGCACGGCCATGCCGCCCCAGAGGCCTTACCAAAGCTTGGGGTCTCGGTCCTCACCGTAGGATAACTCATGTATCCCTTGGGTCCCACCCTGGCTATAGCATCCCATGTGCTGAGCGTTACTTCCGGCCCCACTGCCGTACCCGGCCTACGCCGCTCTCGGCCTTAGCCGTTCATTCCATTATAATCACACATATAATACATTCAGAAATAACCATTCAAACATACAATAGTTCATCTAAGATTACACATTTGCACACAATACAATCTAGGGCCGTGCCCTGCAATCACACAGTGGGCCCATGCCCTATTCTCGGGTGTTCCAGTTTTCTTACCTTTAGATTCGGTAGCCTTGATCACCTGACTCCTTGAGCACGATCCTACCCGAGCCCTAGCGCTTACCTAAGCAAAATTCACAAGTCAAAGTCATCACCAACCTCAAGTCACAAACCTAGCCTCGGGACTAATCCCGAGCCCCCGAGAAGTCCTAGATCCCCAAAACAAAGTGGCGGAATCGAGCCCCGAACCCTAGGTCAAAATCCCTTCACAAAAGCCCAAAAATCCCCTCTGTGAATAGTACAGCGCTCAAAGGAGGGCGCTGTAGCGCTACAAGCAGAACCACCCCACCAGAACAGGGGCTAGCGCTACAGCGCCCCCTGACTAGCGCTGTAGCGCTAGTTGCAGCCAGACCAAACCCAAAATCGCATCTTGCGATTTTCTTCTCCCATTTCAACTCCAAACTTGCCCAAACCTTTTCCAAACCCAAAAACACACATAACCACACCTCACACTCATCCCTAGCATCCCATGAACTCAATCCCAAGCTCAAGCAACCCAAAACTCAAAATCTAACACAATGAACCCAAAAACCAGAAAATTCACTCAAACAACAAGGATATGGTCTTAGAAATCATACCGTGGGTGGAATTTCGACCTTGAATTGAACCCTAGACCTCCTTGGCTTGCACCTTCACAACCTTGACCTGTTTTCCCCAAAAACCCCATCCATTTAGCTCAAAAACACAATCCAAACCAGTCAAGCCCTAAAATAGAAAATCCCCAAGAACTTACCTCAATTTCTGATGTGATCTTGCTAACCCCTTGCCAATCCTCAAGCCTAGCTTAGGATCCTTGATGCTCAGCCTACCCTAGCTCTCCACTGAGCTTGACTCCAAGAAAAAAATGAAGGAAATTGGTTGGGAGAGCCACAAACCGTTCTTTTGGAGCAAAACCCCTTCAGCTTTTCTCTCTTTTTTCTTTTCTCTTCTTCTTTCTTTCTTTTCAGCCTATAACCCTTTTTCTACAAAATCCACTAAGTATAAAGCCCTTCTTTAATTTATCTCTTACAAGCCTAATGACCAAAATGCCCTCCCTTAATAATTCTAAACCTTTATGCCCATAAAGGGGCATTTTAGTCCTATTACCCAAATTCCCACTAATTCCTCAAGTGTTCCTAATAATTCCCGCTCGCTACCCAATACTTGATTAATCATCAAATATACATTCCTCATCATCAAGATTAACCTCAATATATTTCCAAATTCTCATTAAAACTCCCCAGGCTTAACCCAAGCCGGGTATAGATTCCTGCTTTGACTTTTCCGCTAACCCGCTCACTCTAGGATTGTCTCGAGTCATGGATCACCGATATCAACACAAAACATGCCCAAAATGGCCAGATTACTATTATGCTCTTTTTAAGACAATCAGGTCTACATGCATACTAATTCACATAGTCATGCATCACAAATAATCAAATATTCATATAACGTGCATTAAATCATAATCATGCATTAAACTCATTAAAGTCACACACAGAATCCCATTATGCCCTCCAGGCACACTACCCAAGGCCCTTAAGCCTTAATAGTGAATTTGGGGTCGTTACAAATATTCACGATACTTTATGCTAAGTGTGACTGAAGTTAAGTTTTGGAAGGCTAGAGAAATCAAGAAGGAAAAAAGGAAAACTAAGAACCTAGAAGGCAAAGTATAAGAGGAAGTGAGCTGAGTTCTTTGAGGCTAGTGAAGAGCTTAAGGGTGTAAAATCAAACTCAGGCCAAGGATTATTCAGAGGTAAGAATTTATCCCTGTTTTGCTAAGTTTCAAGCTTGATTTTAGAAAGTAAGAATGAAAATTGAAAGATAGTTATGGCTGGTTTTGCATGAGGATTCAGCTTGATAATCAAGAGGAATTTGTTTAAAGCTGGGATTGGAGGGAGTTCAAGCTGAGTTATTGATTGAGGTAAGAGTTTTAAACATCTTTGAATTTTCATATCTGATGTGGTTTAAGAATTTGGAAGCATGGTTTAAGTTTTTCAAGCTTTGGTTTAAGTTTTTGGCCTATTGGTTTAAGTTTCTGAAGTTTGAAACCAAAGTGTGGATTTTGGGTGTGATTGTGTGTTTGACCTTGTTGCTGGTGTTTATAGGTTGTTAGATGGTTCATTTGAGGTTTCAAATTTATTTTGGGGTTTAGGTATGTGTTTGGGTTGGGTTGGAGGTGCTTTGTCTCGAGAAAAATTCAGGGGAAAACCCAGAAATCTGGGTTCGCGAAGGGGCGCCGCGGCCTTGTTCTTTGGTGCCGAGGCGCAAGGCTGAATCAGGCAGTAGAGAAGTTTCTGGGCGCCGCGACCCTCCTGGTTGGGCACCGCGGCGCTAGGCTAATTCTGGGCAGGGAGATTTTGCATTTTAGGGCTTTTCCCTGGGGGCTTGGGGGATGTTTCCGTTGCATTGTTTAGGGAAATTAGAGGTCTCGAGAGTACGGGATTGGTCCCGGGAAGTTGGTTTGGATTGATTAATATTAAAGAGTGTTTTATATGTGTTGTGACTAGGTTTTTGGAGAGGCTCGGGTTAGAGGATCATGCTCGTGACTTTGGTGCATTGTGAAGCTCGGGATACAAGTAAGAAAACTATAGTACCCGTAGAGAAGGGCATGGGCCCATAGTGTTGTTGCAGGGTACGACCCTAGATTGTATTACATGTTAGGATGTAGCCTTGATTGGATTATTATATGCTTGAATGTTGTTTGAGTTATGCTATATGTGATTATAGTATAATGAACAGCAAAGGAGCCGGGAATGGCAAGGAACCGAGAACGGCAAAGGGCCGAGAACGGCGAAGGCCGAGAATGGTAGTTGGGCCGAGAGTAACATTTGGCACGCGGGGTGCATATCACTAGGGTGAGACCCCAATGGATACATGGGATATCCTTACAGTGAGGACCGAGATCCCAGAATTTGGTAATGCTTCTGGGACGGCATGGCCGTATATGTTTAGTCTGATGGACTATCTGTTTATCTGTGGATTATCTGATATAATGGTTATATAATATGCAAATGTTATGTGTTGTGTGAGTTTTCTTGCTGGGCTTCGGCTCACGGGTGCTTTGTGTTGCAGGTAAGGGCAAGGAAAAAGTCAACCAGCCATGAGTACGGAGAGCGTGAGGCGGCACGTACATGTTTGGTCTGCCCGACTGCTTTGGTTGGGGGCATTTTGAGAAATGGTTGTATTAAATTGTGATTTTGATAGTTAGTTATCTGTAAACCTATTTTGAGTTGTAAATATTTTATAAACCTTATTTTGGGATCCCAAATGTTAGACACTTGAGACTTTCAATGAAATAGAGTATTTTCAAAGACTACAACCTTGACTTTTGCTTAGTCACACTTTTGTTCTAAAATCCTCGTTTAGCTAGTTAATTGCACATTTTAAACTCACTTAGTAATGACTCTAAGGTAGTAGGGCGTTACAACTTGGTATCAGAGCGAGCCAAGGTTTATTGGTTCTGGAGATTGACCGAACATGTACGCTCGCTGTCATTGAAAAGCTCGACTCAGGGTTGATTGGTATGGTTGATTATTATGCTTGAATATGTGCCTGAATGCCATGTTTTCCTATTTAGTTTAAAAGAGCATGATGAATGAAATAACATATGCATGATGTCAGGGCATGGCCCGTTGTGTGTTATATGCTATCTGTATGTTATCTAGATTGTTGATCTTGGTTAGTTGTTGAGAATGGGAGGTGGAATTGGATTTTGTTATCATGCCTGATGAGTGGTGTCACTTATTGCAGGCATATAGTTGTAATGCCTCGGCAATCATCTAGACTCCGCAGCAGCAGAGCCGAGGATAACAGCCAGGGTCAAGACCCTCCACCTGCCCCACAGAACTGGCAACAGATATTAGCAGAAATGGAGGCTAGACTGCAGAGAACAGAGGAAGAACTTCGTCAGTTGAGGCAGCAGGCCCCTTCACAGGTCTATGGGTTGCCAATTCAGCAGAATGTAGCGCCAGTGCCGGTTCAGCCTCTGGTTGAGAACAGGTGGGAACCTTTGTACGAAAGATTCAGAAAGCAACAACCTCCTACCTTTGAGGGTGGATCAGACCCACTGCGGGCCGAGCAGTGGATGAATATGATCTCTTTAATCTTAGATTTCATGAAGGTTGAAGGGAATGAAAGGGTAGCTTGTGCTAGCTACATGCTTAGGGAGGATGCCCGCGTCTGGTGGGATGTAGTGAGTCAGCGGAGGAATATTACAACTATGACTTGGGAAGAATTTAAGAGTATCTTTAATGAGAAATACTACAGTGTAGCAGTTCGAGCTGCGAAGGTTGATGAGTTTATCAACCTGACTCAGAAAAGGTTATTAGTTACTGAGTACGCCCTGAGATTTGATAGATTGGTGAAGTTTGCGCCAGACTTAGTGCCGACATATGCGGCGAGGAGAGATAGATTCATACGGGGGTTGAATGTGATGATTGCCCGTGATGTGAATATTACCTTAAATCCAGAGACTACTACCTATGCTCAAGTAGTGGATAAGGCCCTTACTGCAGAGAGGGATGAGGATCAGATATGGAAAGACAACACCGTTAGGCGCGATGCCAGGAGGACGGTGCCTCCTTCTACTGGGTCTAGTCGGGGCAGTGGCCCCAGTGAGCAGAAAAGAAGAGTTCCAGATTCATTTGTTCCTTTTGGTTCTGACAGAAGGGTATGCAGTTTTATTGGTGGCCGTCAGGGCAGAAGTGACAACTGGAGGAGTTTTCCAGTGTGTCCTCGATGCAGACGACGACATCAGGGTGAGTGCTAGATTAGGGCATGTTTTATTTGTGGGAGTGCCAACCATCTGAAGAAAGACTGCCCACAAGCTAAGAAAGAGGAGCCAAAGCAGGGAGATGGTCTCGCTCTTGCCAGGGTATTCGCTTTGACTCAGACTGAGGCGAAGGCTAGCCCCTCAGTTGTGACAGGTCAGATGTCTAGCGCTGGTTCTTTGTATACTGCATTGATTGATTCAGGGGCTACCCACTCATTTGTATCTGCTAGGGTGATAGACCAGCTTTGTAGACCTAGTGTTGTGTATGCTAGGGGTTTCCAGACTTTGTTACCAACACGAGAACTGGTAGTCTCTAGGAGATGGATTAGAGTGTTACCAGTAGAGATAGATGGTAGGGAATTGTTTGTTGATCTGGTAGAATTAGATATGGATGATTTTGATATGATATTAGGGATGGATTGGTTAACGAGATATGGAGCAACGATTGATTACAAGGGACGAATGGTGACTTTTGAACCAGAAGGCGAGGTACCTTTTGTGTTTGTGGGGACGGTGAATGGACTGTGAGTGCCTATGATCTTAGCACTGAAGGCTAGAGACCTGATGCAGGAAGGTTGCATAGGATTCCTAGCAAGTGTTGTAGATACCTCTAGAGTGGTAACAGTGGGACTGAATGAAACCAGATTGGTGTGTGAGTTTCCAGACTTATTTCCAGCTGATTTTTCGGGATTGCCGTCACAACGGGAGATCAAGTTCGTAATAGATTTGGCACCAGGAGCGGAGCCAATATCCAGGGCACCCTATAGAATGGCTTCGGCAGAGTTAAAGGAGTTGAAGATTCAGTTACAAGAGTTACTGGATTTGGGATTCATCAGACCGAGTTTCTCGCCATGGGGTGCTCCAGTGTTATTTGATAAGAAGAATGATGGATCGCTTAGGATGTGCATTGACTATAGGGAGTTGAACAAGTTGACTATTAAGAATAAGTATCCATTGCCTAGGATCGATGATTTATTTGATTAGTTACAGGGGAGTACTGTGTTTTCAAAGATTGATCTCTGGTCAGGCTATCGTCAGTTGAGGATTAAAGAGGAGGACATACCAAAGACTGCTTTTCGAACAAGGTATGGGCACTATGAATTTCTGGTTATGTCCTTCGGATTAACCAATACCCCAGCAGCTTTTATGGATATGATGAATAGGATTTTTAAAGATTATCTGGATAAGTTTGTAATTGTATTTATCGATGATATCCTAGTGTACTCCCAATCAGAGACAGAGCATGAGCATCATCTGCGTCTGGTATTGCAGCGATTGAGAGAGCATAAGTTATATGCCAAGTTCAGCAAGTGCGAGTTCTGGTAACCGCAAGTTACATTTCTGGGTCATATCGTCAGTAAGGAGGGGATACTGGTTGACCCAAGTAAGATAAAGGCAGTGAGAGATTGGCCTAGACCGAGCAGTGTTCCTGAGGTCAGAAGCTTTCTTGGGTTAGCAGGATACTACTGGCGATTTGTAGAGGGGTTCTCCAGAATTGCTACTCCATTGACAAAATTGACAAGAAAGAAGACCAAGTATGTGTGGATAGATTGGTGTGAGAATAGCTTCAAGGAATTGAAGCGTCGATTGGTTACTGCACCAGTGTTGAGCCTGCCGACAGACAATGAGAAGTTCGTGGTTTACTGTGACGCTTCCAGACAGTGTTTGGGATGTGTGTTGATGCAAGCTGGGAAGGTAATACCTTACGCATCAAGGAAATTAAAAGAGTATGAGCAGAGATACCCCACGCATGATCTGGAGTTGGCTGCAGTGGTATTCGCACTTAAGATTTGGAGACATTACCTGTATGATGAAAGGTGTGAGATATACACTGATCACAAGAGTTTAAAGTATTTCTTTACTCAGAAAGATTTGAACATGTGCCAAAGACGATGGCTAGAGCTGGTAAAGGATTATGATTGTGATATCTTATACCATCCTGGGAAGGCTAATGTAGTGGCTGATGCATTGAGCTGGAAAAGCCCAGGACAATTGTTTAGTTCGAGACAGATATCTGACAGATTAGCTAAAGAGATGACCAGAGCAGGTATAGAGTTTGTGGTTGGTAGGTTAGCCAACATAACTCTTCAGTCAACACTCCTTGAAAGGATTAAGGAAGCACAGGGAAGGGATCCCCAGTTGGTTGAACGTAGAGAGAATGTTCTAACTGGAACGACTAAGGACTTTTCTATCTCAGAGACGGGCTTATTGAAGTACAAAGGACGGATTTGTGTTCAGATCGATCCCGATATTCAGCGAGAGATCCTAGATGAGTCTCACACCACTCCCTAATCTTTACACCCAGATACTACGAAGATGTACCAAGATTTGAGAGTTTTGTATTGGTGGACAGGCATGAAGAGGGATGTGGTAGACTATGTGGCTAGGTGCTTAAGTTGTCAACAGATTAAAGCTGAACATCAGAGGCCGGCAGGGTTATTGCAGCCTCTAGGGATTCTCGAGTAGAAATGGGAGGATATTACCATGGACTTTGTGGTTGGATTGCCGAAGATCGTGGGTCAGCATGACTCAGTGTGGGTGATTGTGGACAGGTATACTAAGTCCGCCCACTTTTTACCTGTGAGAACAACTTATACTGTGGAGCAGTATGCTGAGCTATATGTGAAGGAAATTGTTCGACTTCATGGGGCTCCGAGGTCGATAGTATCCGACAGGGACCCCACCTTCACCTCCAAGTTTTGGGAGAGCCTGCAGAAGACAATGGGCACACGGTTATGATTTAGTACCGCTTATCATCCTCAGACAGATGGGCAGTCTGAGAGGACGAATCAGATATTGGAGGATATGTTACGAGCCTGTGTGTTGGATTTTGGGGGATCTTGGAGTAAGTATCTCCCTTTGATTGAGTTCTCGTACAATAATTGTTATCAGGCGACTATCGGGGTGGCTCCTTATAAAATGTTGTATGGGAGAAAGTGCAGATCACCGATACACTGGGATAAGACAGGTGAGAGAAGATACTTAGGTCCTGAGATGGTTCAGAGGACCAATGAGGCAATTGAAAAGATTAGAGCTCGTATGCTTGCCTCCCAGAGTCGCTAAAAGAGTTATTCAGACCTGAGACGCAGGAACGTGGAATTTCAGGTCGGTGATCATGTGTTCCTTAAGGTTTCACCCCTGAGAGGAGTGAAACGATTCGGTGCTCGGGGCAAGCTGAGTCCCAAGTTTGTTGGCCCCTTCGAGGTTCTTGAACGAGTTGGAGAGGTGGCTTACAGATTAGCGATTCCTTTATTTCTATCAGGGGTTCATGACGTGTTTCATGTATCCATGCTCCGGAAATATGTATCAGATACTACTCATGTGTTGAGTTATGAGAATTTAGAGCTGGATCAGGATTTATCATATGAGGAGAAGCCTGTTCAGATCCTTGATAGAAAGGACAAAGTCTTACGGAGCAAGACCATCGCCTTGGTTAAAGTGCTGTGGAGCAACAGCAAGATTGAAGAGGCGACATGGGAACTTGAGTCTGATATGCGGGAGCGGCATCCCGAGTTATTCAGGTAATTTCGAGGATGAAATTTCTGTAAGGAAGGGATAATTGTAACACCCCAATTTGCTAATAAGTTTTAGGACCTTGATTAGCGTGCCTGGAGGGCAATAAGTGAATTAACATGTTAATATATGAATTTAAATGAATATGTGATTACAATGCATGTTTAGGTGGAATAAATATGCATGTGGGCCCCGTTTGTTTGTTAGGGGTAAATTGGTAATCTTAGCCCGCTGAGGGCATAAATGTGATAATTGTATTATATGATTAGTACCATGTGTGAATGGTGATATTATTGTGATGCACGTGCCGAGACGGTCCTAGGGAGTTAATTAGTTTAAAAGTCACAACGGGATTGAATACCCGGCTCGGGAGGAGCCTAGGGGTATTTTGGGAATTTTATAATTTGAGTTTGTGAGTTAATGGTTAATGGTAATTGAGTGACCATTGGTGACCATTAAGAGTAACAGATTTTGGATGAGAAATGGTAGAATTGTAGGAAAGGTGGAATGGCAAAAATGCCCTTGAGGTTTAGTTAGGAAAGGAATTACATGGAGGGGTAAAGTAGTCTTTTAGCAGGGTATTGGAACCTTCAGCTGAGGGAAATGAATATTCACAATACTTTATGCTAAGTGTGACTGAAGTTAAGTTTTGGAAGGCTAGAGGAATCAAGAAGGAAAAAGGAAAACTAAGAACCTAGAAGACAAAGTATAAGAGGAAGTGAGCTGAGTTCTTTGAGGCTAGTGAAGAGCTTAAGGGTGTAAAATCAAACTCAGACCAAGGATTATTCAGAGGTAAGAATTTATCCCCTGTTTTGCTACGTTTCAAGCTTGATTTTAGAAAGTAAGAATGAAAATTGAAAGATAGTTATGGCTGGTTTTGCATGAGGATTCAGCTTGATAATCAAGAGGAATTGGTTTAAAGCTGGGATTGGAGGGAGTTCAAGATGAGTTATTGATTGAGGTAAGAGTTTTAAACATCTTTGAATTTTCGTATCTGATGTGGTTTAAGAATTTGGAAGCATGGTTTAAGTTTTTCAAGCTTTGGTTTAAGTTTTTGGCCTATTGGTTTAAGTTTCTGAAGTTTGAAACCAAAGTGTGGATTTTGGGTGTGATTGTGTGTTTGACCTTGTTGCTGGTGTTTATAGGTTGTTAGATGGTTCATTTGAGGTTTCAAATTGATTTTGGGGTTTAGGTATGTGTTTGGGTTGGGTTGGAGGTGTTTTGTCTCGGGAAAAATTCAGGGGAAAACCCAGAAATCTGGGTTCGCGAAGGGGCGCCGCGGCCCTGTTCTTTGGTGCCGCGGCGCAAGGCTGCATCAGGCAGCAGAGAAGTTTATGGGCACCGTGACCCTCCTTATTGGGCGCCACAGCGCTAGGCTAATTCTGGGCAGGGAGATTTTGCATTTTAGGGCTTTTGCCCCGGGGGCTCGGGGGATGTTTCCGTTGCATTGTTTAGGGAAATTGGAGGTCTCGAGAGTACGGGATTGGTCCCGGGAAGTGGTTTTGGATTGATTAGTATTAAAGAGTGTGTTATATGTGTTGTGACTAGGTTTTCGTAGAGGCTTGGGTTAGAGGAACGTGCTCGTGACTTTAGTGCATTGTGAAGCTCGGGATACAGGTAAGAAAACTGTAGTACCCGTAGAGTAGGGCATGGGCCCATAGTGTTGTTGCAGGGCACGACCCTAGATTGTATTACATGTTAGGATGTAGCCCTTATTGGATTATTATATGCTTGAATGTTGTTTGAGTTATGCTATATGTGATTATAGTAGAATGAACGGCAAAGGAGCCGGGAACGGCAAGGAACCGAGAACAGCAAAGGGCCGAGAACGGCAAAGGCCGAGAATGGCAGTGGGGTCGAGAGTAACATTTGGCACACGGAGTGCATATCACTAGGGTGAGACCCCAATGGATACATGGGATATCCTTACAGTGAGGACCGAGATCCCAGACTTTGGTAATGCTTCTGGGACGGCATGGCCGTATATGTTTAGTCTGATGGACTATCTGTTTATCTGTGGATTATATGATATAATGGTTATATAATATGCAAATGTTATGTGCTGTGTGAGTTTTCTTGCTGGGCTTTGGCTCACGGGTGCTCTGTGTTGTAGGTAAGTGCAAGGAAAAAGTCAACCAACCATGAGTACGGAGAGTGTGAGGCGACGCGTACATGTTTGGCCTGCCCGACTGCTTTGGTTGGGGGAATTTTGAGAAATGGCTGTATTAAATTGTGATTTTGATAGTTAGTTAGCTGCAAACCTATTTTGAGTTGTAAATATTTTATAAACCTTATTTTGGGATCCCAAATGTTAGACACTTGAGACTTTCAATGAAATAGAGTATTTTCAAAGATTACAGCCTTGACTTTTGCTTAGTCACACTTTTGTTCTAAAAACCTCGTTTAGCGAGTTAATTGCACATTTTAAACTCACTTAGTAACATCTCTAAGGTAGTAGGGCGATACAGTTATGATCGAGGCCCATAGGTCTAAGTTTGTTGTACATCCTGGAAGTACAAAGATGTACCAAGATTTGTAAAGACAATACATGGGGGAAGGTATGAAGAGAGATGTGGCTAGCTTTGTAGCTAAGTGTATGGTTTGTTAGCAGGTTAAAGCCGAGCACCAAAGAACTTCATGTTTGCTTCAACCCTTACCTATACTAGAATGGAAGTGAGACAAGATCACGATGGATCTTGTGATTGAATTACCATTGGTACCATTAAAGCATGCACTGTCTGGGTGATTGTCGATCGTTTGACCAAATTCGCTCATTTTATTCCAAATTAAGAAGGACTATAAAACTTCTAGACTAACTCGACTTTATGTGGATAATATACTTTGACTGCATGGGTTACCATCAAGCATTGTTTCTGATAGCGATCCTCGATTTACGACAAGGTTTTGGCAAGCATTGCAAAAAGCTTTGGAGCACCGCTCACCACCCTCAGACAGATGGACAGTCTGAGAGGGTCATCCAAACTTTTGAGGACATGCTTCGTTCTTGTATTTTGGATTTTGGAGGTAGCTAGAGAGAACACTTGTCTTTAGTAGAATTCACTTATAATAATAACTACCATGCCAGTATAGGCATGGCTCCTTATGAGGCCTTATATGGGAGACCATGCGGATCAGCCTTGTGTTGGGTAGAACCGGATGAGCATGTCACTATTGGACCTCAAATTATCTCTAGTACCATTAAGAAGATCAAAGACATCCAAGAGATACTTAAGGTTGTTCAAATTCGTCACAAAATTTATGCCAATCTCCACCGATGAGAAGTTGAGTTTGAGGTTGGAGACTATGTCTTCTTGAAAGTTACTCTTATGCATGGTGTGATGAGAGGGTTGGGGAGGTTGCTTATCGATTGAACTTACCAGCGCGATTGGGGCATGTTCACAATGTGTTCCATGTGTCGATGTTGAGAAAGTATACTCTAGACTCGTTGCATATCATTGAGTATATGGCTATCCCTCTTCAAGAGGACATGACATATGAAGAACAACCTATCAAAAACCTGGCGAGAGAGTTAAATGTGCTAAGGAACAAAGAGATTCCAGTATTCAAGGTCTTATGGAGAAACCATAGAGAAAACGAGGCTACTTGGGAATAGAGCTGTAAATGTGGGCCGCCCGGCCCGGCCCGGCCCGGCCCACATTTTTCGTGCCTCCGGTAAATTCGGGCCGGGCCGGGCCAGCCCGTGTAAGAAAGTGGGTCGGGCCGGGCCGGCCCGCATAAAAATATATAGGCCCAGCACGGCCCACAAGCACGGCCCACACGGGCCACGTGCCGGGCCGGACCGGGCCCAGATCGTGCCAGCCCATATTTCTAAAGTGGGCCAGCCCATTTTTTAAAATGGGCTTTTTTCGTGCCCTAAAAATGGGCCTCAAGTCAGCCAAAATCTGGGCCTAATTGGAGCCCACTTTTTTTTACTTGTTTTACTTTTTACATATATATATAATTGGAGCCCACTTTTTTTCATGTTTTACTTTTTACATATATATGTATATTTACTTAATTAACACAATAAAAATTCCAAATTTAAAAATAAAAATAAAATAAACATTGCCTCATTAAAAACTTTACCAAGAAAAAGTTTAAGAAATAAAATCTATAAAAATAGTATGATATTTTTACATACTATAAAAAAATGATGATATAATAATAAATTTTTTATTTATTTGAGTTTAATTCGGGCTTTTTGTGTGCTGTGATTTCGGGCTTTTTATATTCGTGCTTACGTGTCGTGCTTTTGTGTCGTGCATTCGGGCTTGTCGTGCCGTGCTAAGCCCGTGTCGTGCCTGGCCTGAGCCCATATTTTTTCGTGTCGTGCCTGGCCCAAGCCCATATTTTTTCGTGCCGTGTCGTGCTCGTGCCTTCCGGGCTCGTGCCGGTTTCGTGCCATGCTCAAAAGCCCGGCCCGTATTTACAGCTCTACTTGGGAGTTAGAGACAGAGATGTATGTAGCGTACTAATTTTTTATTTATTTATTTAAATTTTGTGCTTTAATTTATTTAATTGTTAAGTGTTGTGAATTATTTTATTTTAATTGTTAGAATTGTCTGGTAGAATTTTGGTGAATTTAATTGTTAATTGTTTATTTATTTATTTATTTTAATATGTGAATAATTGAGTTTTGCCTGTGTGCACCAAGGTGCATGTTTAGTAGAAATGCACCTTAGCACTTGTGTGTGTGCATATGCATGATTTCATGGTGAGCATACAAGGATTTTCCCATGCATTATTCTAGATTATTCCCTTATTAATTAATTTGTTTTATTTTATTATTTTTTATTAAATTATAAATAGGATTAATGAGAAAAGTAAATAGGGTAAGCTTTGTGTTCACACAAATAAGAATTGAGAAACAAGTGTAGAAAAGGAGTTGCCTTTTTCTGATTTCCCATAATCCTGGACCCAGCCTCAGTAAAATGGACATAACTTGGGCTGTGTATATCTGATTTAAACACAATTGGAACCATTAGAAAGCTAATGAAAGTATCTACATTTTTCGTGAAATAGTATTTTTCCTAAAACGCAATGTAAATGGGTCAAAACCAATCCCCAAGTCGTAGAACCTAGAGTTACGAGAATAACATAATTTCCTTTATTAGTCATGGAGAGCCAAGGAAGAAAATAGAGGAATTAGTGTGCTACCAATTATCAAAGGGGTTGATTAGCTGAGTATAATTATTAATTGATTTTATTTTTTATTTATGGAAAATAAAGGGAAATGATAATTATCTTTTCCTTAGCTAGGTTTTAGTGAATGGGGCATTTAAATAGAAAATAAGAAAGAGCTTGAAGGCTCATTTGGGTCTCTTGGCTGCCGACTATAGAGAGAGAAAGGGCACGAGCTCGTGGGAGAGGAGAGAAAGAGGAAGAGAAGGAGAAGGAGAAGATAAATAATAAGCCAAGGCTAGGGATCCTAAGGTATGGGTTAAGCATTTCATTTTTTTTTTCTCTACATCTTGGTTCTAAGCAAGGAAAAATGATGGTGATGATAGGTTTGGATTTTGTTGCAAGAGGATTGGAGGCTAGGGTTCGAAATCCCTAGGGTAAGTATTTGGGTTCATAGTGATGTTGTTAGCTTTTACCTCTTCTTGAATCTAAGATCTTTTTTTTTTCTTTGCTTTTGTGTGGTGTATTTGAAATCCCTAAGGGGGTTTGATCAGGGTGGTGGCCATATTTGGGTTCTTGAATACTTTCAAGAGAAGTATTGGGTTCCTCCCTCAACCTATGTTTTATTTTGATTTCTTGGCAAGGTTATAGTTTGGTGATTGGCAATGATATTTTGATTTGTTTTCCTTTGATTTGTTGGTTGATTGTTATTTTTTATTTTCGGTTGAAGGGTTGTTTTTGTTTGACGCATGAGGGGTTTCAGCCTAGGGTGATTAAAAAGGGTTGTGTGCATAGTTGATTTTAATTCTTGATTCTTTCGGCACTACTACAAAAAAGACTTTTTAGGACTCGCATTGCGAATCCTAAAAAAGATTTTTAGGACTCGTGAGGCGCGAGTCCTCTATTTGAGAGCCTTAAAAAATCTCGTTGAGTGCCTTTAAGTAAGTTTTTAGGACTTGCTAAAACAATATTTTTAGGACTTGCTAAAACAATATTTTTAGGACTTAGATTGATAGCCAAAGCTCCCTCCGGATCTCCGACATTAACGGCAGCACCACCACCCCATGGTGGTGGTTCGGGAAAATGATCAATCCTTTAGTGGGTTTTGATGCCCAAAGCACAAGAAATGCATTGGTGGTGTTTGTTTGGGTCAGCGTGGCTCGAGGCGGTCGGAAAACACTCGGAAGAGTTTGGGAAAAATAGCACCATCGCGACTTCGAACGACTATAGGCGGCGGAGGGCGGTGCGTGAGGGGCTGGGCTCGCGGGGGTCGAAGGTCGCCGACCTTCTGCGTCCATTGTGCTGGTGCGTGTAGGAGGGGGGTGGCTGGAGCGCCGCCGTCCGTGGCTTGGTTTTGGAGTTCGTGAGAGAGAGATATAGAGAGAGAAATGGGGGAAGCGAGCAAGGAGAGAAAGAGAGAGAATGGGCTGTTGTGTTATATTTTTCTTTGTGAAGTAATAAATAGTAAAATTTTAGTTAAAAAAAATAGGAGGAAATTTGAAATTTTTCAAAATTCAAACTTTTAAGACACACATAAGTTTTTAGGACTCGCAATGCGAGTCCTAAAAACATTCTCATAATTTTAGTTAAAAAAATTGGAGGGAATTGGAAATATTTTAAAATTTAAATTTTTAGGACACACATAAGTTTTTAGGACTTGCAATGTGAGTCCTAAAAACATTCTCGTAATTTTAGTTAAAAAAATTGGAGGGAATTTGAAAATTTTAAAATTCAAACTTTTAGGAGATGGTAAGTTTTTAGGACTCGCAATGCGAGTCCTAAAAACATTGCGAGTCCTAAAAAGTCCATGAGGTGTTTGTTTAAAAAGGAAACTCAAACTTTTAGGACACACATAGTTTTTAGGACTCGCTCTGCGAGCCCTAAAAGAAATTCTTTAAGGACTCGCAACACGAGTCCTAAAAAGTCCAAGAGTTGTTTTTAGGACTCGCATCTAGGCGAGTGCCCTAAAAAAGTGTCCTAAAAGGGTGTTTTTGTAGTAGTGTGGATTCATCTTGATATTAGAAGCATGATCCTTGTAGGAATCCTATGTTATGTTACCATGTTATTTTGATTTTTATGATCTATTGGAAATATGTAAGAATGCGATTAGACACATGCTAGGGCTAAGTTTGGTTTGGTGTTATGATAATGTTGTCTTATAAATATTCTTGTAAAAAAAATGCAAAAGAAACATGAAATGTTGATCATGAGGGTTTTGCATAAGGTCTTATTTGGTGTTTGATTTTATGTTGATTAAATTTCATGCTAGATGTAATAATGTGGTGTTCAAGTGTAGGTGAATGTAGGGTAAATTGTTAAATGGATAAGAGCATTTTATGAACATTGTTTAAACATGATTTGGTGAAATAATGCTTGTTGTTTTTTTATATATAATTTATGAGCATATTAGTGAAACAATGTTTTAAAATGAACATGTGATGCCTCAAGTGATATTTGATTTTTAAGTAAATAAAAAGACATTCTATTTCACATTTAAATGGTGTTTTTACTCAATTAATATATGCAGATTTTTGTGTGTGTATATTTTATGAAGAAAATATGGTTTTTAGTTCAAGTTGTGATTTTTGAATGAATTAATAGTTGCTGAAATTTTTGTTGAAAAATAAGAAATGTCTTTAAAATGAGATAAATAATGTGAGTGCATCAAATAGATTATACCCTAAGTTATGTATATGTAAAAGTGATATTTTCTAAAATGTAAATATAAAGTTTCACATTTTTATTTAGGTGCAGTTTTTTTTATTTAAATGAGAAAATATTTTAGTTTTAAATTCACTTATAATTTTAGACAAAATAAATAGTTGTTGAAAGTTTGTGTTAATAAGCTAAAATAATTGTTTTGTTTAAAATTTAAGAGTCTTACACCTAAATAATTCAAGACTTAAATATTATAAGTGAAAATACATTTTCCACACTTTAAATAATAAATTGTCACATTTAATCATATAATTTTTATTAATTTTAAAAAAAAAATATTTTCTAAAGGAAACAAGAAATTTATTAAGTATTTCTAAACGACTACAAGTTTTGTTATTTTCTATGCTATTTAAAATAATAAATGGAATTATTATTTTATGAGAAACTAAGAAAAATGTTAAATGGATTATTTTTATGAAATAAAAATAATGTTTTAAGATGTTTAATCAACTTAGTGATTTTAAAGAGATAAATAATGGTAAGAAAGTATGTTGCTAAATCCTTATTTTGAAAATGATAGAAATAAGCGCGTAGGAATTATTGTTTTTAACGTCACTTTTTAACAACGTTCCCACGTATGCATGTTGCATGCAAATGCACTTTTACGTTAAAAAATATGTCTAATATTCAACCATGTGATTTTTACTTAAAAACCATGCATGTAAAATAAGTATAAGTTGCATTATTCTTTTGGTGATTTTATGTATAAATATGCTTGTTTTGAAAATATGTTTAGTTTTCACCATGTGTGCATGGCCCATGCACACATGGGATTTATGAGTTGGGCACAAGAAAGTCTTATGTGATACTAAAGAATGCTATTTGATTATGATTATGGGCTCGTTGTGAAGTTTGTCAAATTTTGCTTTGCTTGGACCTGAGGTAAGGAAGTTAGATAGAATTTTGTTTATTTATGTTGTGAATGGTAAGATTGGCTTGTATGAATAGAATGCTATGTACGATGTTACATTTTGCGATATGAAGTATGAAATGCTATTTTGTTATGATGTTGATGAATCATGAAATTTCCTTTGTATTGATATGACTGGATTGTATGTGATTTGAATGTTGTATGATATGTAATGATGATGATGTTATTCAAGGACTAGAGTTTCTATTTACCTCAAGATGCGACATGGACAAGATAGCGGGCCATGTTCACGAAGATATGATGATGATGCTTATGGTGATAATGTTTATGATGATAGTGTTTATGATGATAATGTTTATGATGATGATGTTTATGATGATGACGTATGATGACGAAGTTAAGTATGATGTGTAATGATGTATGAATATGAATATGTTTTGTTGTGTTTACTTGTGGGATGTTTGTACTTCCTTACTGGGCTTTTATCTCACCCCTTACTTTCCCTTCTAGGTAGCAAATAAGATTTCTCTTGGCACTCTTGGTGATGTGGGAAGTTCCAACATCAGGGTGTATATGGCGTGGGGGTACCCTATGGGCGAGAAAACGACCAGCTTAACGCCAATTTCTAAAGAATAATGTTATGTTTATTTTTAACTTTTCAGAACTTATCAGTGAGACTTAAACTTTATTTATTTTTAAAACATTGCATGAAAACTACTATTTTATTTTTAAACTATTGGGCCCAACTTGCATGTTTTACGAGGCCCCATTGAGATTTTTCATATAATAAGTGGCTTTCTTCTATAAGTTTATGAGCATGTAAAAGTTTTACAAAGTATTAGATTATGGTGTTTTACAATGTATGAGAAGTATCCTCATTTGTTTAATTTTCAGCTTGAGGTTGTACTTTGAAAAGACGAAATTTCTTTAAGGAGGGGAGAATGAAAAAACTCAGTTTATTTTAATAAAGTAATATATTTTGTTAATAGGTTGGACCTATGTGAGTCAAAGGCTCTTTTCCTTTTCCCTCTCTCTCCCTGACTTCACTCCCTCTTTCTCCTACTTTTTCTTTTCTTTCTTTCTCTTTCTTCTCTCTCCACAGTGACACATAGCCACAACCATACCCAACCACCACCAGAGCTCCATTTCTGACACGCGCCGGAGCTACAGCTTCCTTGACCGACGACGACAACAACCCCCAAGTTTGGTGGCAATTGGAGCAGGGACGCGCTTTCACGAAAGCTCCAAAGTTTCGCCGTCAAAACTTTGAAATGACATTCCGGCAAACTCTGACCTCCATTTGGCAAGTGGTTAGTACCGTTAGAATTAGCATCACAAGAGGAACATTGCCCACTAAACCATTCCGGTCAACTTGTCATTTTTCTCTGGCTAGATTTTTGGATCTCTGTCCTTTTGGAAGCTTTTTTTGGCGACACCGGGGGTCATTTAGGAAAATGGGTTGTACTTCCATGATGTACTCATCGAGAGGATCATTTTGATATATAGAAAGTTAATTTCCATCATAGTTTCCAAAGCACCACCACCAGCCACTGTGCGCGACTGAGGTGAGATTTTTACTATCTTTAAATGATATCATGCTATATGTCATTGGGCTCGGTTTGAAGAGTGCATTGCGATGATGATAATTATTTGTTCATTGAGGATTGTAGGACAAAGTGACTTTGAAGCGGGCTAAATTACTTGGAATCTAGGAATAGAGGGCTTAGGAGCGTCTCTTTGGACATATGATATCGATCCTAAAGAAGTAGGGACTCAACTTAGTTCTTGAATCTGTTTTATATGTATCGAATAACATTAGACATATTCCAATTTTTTATTTATAGGTTTTTTGAATAATTGAAAACTTAATCTGCATGCTTTTCTAAATTGTTCTGAGGATACTGAGTGCCACATACATTTTTATATGCTTATCTATGCAGGTTATGATTTTTGGATTTTATTCATATGCAGTCGTTATGCTGCCCAATTTTCTAAAATAAAGGGAATATTTTGTTTTGTTATTCTACTTGCCTGCTTTTGGTTATACTGTTGAGAGCCATATTGATCACGATTTGTGCATATTGTTGTTTCACGACCTAGTCTTCGTGTCATCATTGGTAGGTCAACTGTTCACTCACTTGTTTAGGGCTTTCACTCTAGTCTAATCAAGCATCCTCCACTTCTCTTGGATTGGAGTGACATTGGGATCGACATTCAAGGCATGGAAAATGATATTTGGGTCAATGCCTGTCATGTTGGAGTTAGACCAGGTGAAGACATCCTGGTTTTCCTAGAGGAAGGCTAGGAGCGAGTTTTAGACTACCTCCTCTAGCTTTTTCCCAATATTGGTTCTCTTATCGGGAGTGGCGGCATCGAGAGCCAACTCCTCAACTTCCTCCATCGGATCGACCACCCTATCTTCCTGAACCCGCAGGTCCAACTCATTGGCCTCCTCAACCAACACCTCCTCCACTTCCGTGTTCTTGGGAAGACATTGTCCTTGGACCATCTCCACGACTACCATTATTGGTTGTCTGAGGGAAACGTTGCAGCATTGCCTCGCCTCCATTTGTTCACCTCGAACCGTACCGATTCCCCAGTCCGTGGGATATTTCTTGCACAGATGTCGAATGGAGGTGACGAAACTTAACTCCACCAAGGTTGGATGCCCTAAAATGAAGTTATACGTAGAGGGACAATCAACCACATGAAAGTACAATACTTGAAGGCCTGGCGAGGTTCTTCCCCCATTGTCACGGGTAGCTTGATTTGGCCCATTGGTATGAGACCCTCTCTCGAGAATCCATAAAGAGTTGAGGTGCGCGGAAACATGTTGCTTGTGGTCAGCCAGATCTTCTCATAAGCAGACTTGAACAGGAGGTTCACTGAAATCCCATTGTCCACCAGGATCCTAGCCACCATCTTATTGGATAACTGGCTCTCGATCACTAAAAGATCATGGTATGGAAATTTAACTCTTCGACCATCGTCCTCGGAGAATGTGATGACTTGGTCAGTCATCCGCGACATCTGGGCTGGCAATTGATATAAGGACAACACCTGATCATCGTGTTTTAAGGCCCGTGCATACCTATTCCGTGAGCCTCTAGAAGTGCCCCCCAAGTGGAGTTCTCCCAAGATAGTTCCTACTCAGCTGTTCACCGGAGGGGGCCTATTTTCTATTGGTTGTGGTGGAGCTATAGGCACCGGTCTCAGAGATAGTGGAACAGCGGGTTGTGCAGGTATTCCCGCTGCTGGGGTCGGGCTTGGAGAGGTCTGCTTCGAGCGTATTGGTGGAGGTGTTCCAACTTGATGAGGTTCTCAATCTCTCCTTTGATCTAGTGGCACTCATTGGTGTGGTGCCATCTATCGTTATGAAAACGACAAAACTTGTCGGAATCTCGTCTCGCCCTGTCCCTCCGGATGGGTTGTGGCTTTCGGTAATGGACATGTTGTTTAGTGGCCACAAAGATGTTCTCCTGGGAGTCCACTAAGTCAGTGTACTTGGAGTACTGTGAGACATACTTCTCACCAGGGGCAGTTCCCTGTTCAACCTGCGTAATCTCATTTCCTTTGGGCTTTCTGGCCTTGCCCTTGCCTCCGCGCCTACTGCTGATGGGGCCCAACTAGGTGCAGTAGACTAGGATGGAACAGCAACTCCAACACTAAATGCAGGCTAAAAAGCACTGTACCAAGTGGGCCTCGCTCTGTATCCCTTTGGAGCTGCACTTAAACTAGCGATCGACACGACACTAAAGCCAGCTGGCGGGATGCTCAGAGTGGACTGGACTCTCCCCAAACTCGGTTGGACATGAGCATAAGATGGATATTGTGTCCCCAAAGCAATGGGGTCAGGCGTTGTTAGATCGGGAAAGGCGATGGGCCCCCTAAACTCTCAAATCTAGGCATCCTCCCAACTGATATATTCTTGTGCACGACAGATGAAGTCATCGAGCCATCGACACCCTCTCTGCTGGAAGTCATCCCACAACGGGGACCTCGCACGGATGTCGGCCTGCAAATCCATTAGTTGTTGTCCATCGTTAACCCTCTTGGTCCTCACAGCTTCCTCCTTGAAACAGTTGATGGATGGTTTGAGGGACTCGAAGGGTCCTTGCTTTATATTGGCCAAAGCATTGACCTCAAAGCTCACCTTCCGAGATGCTATGAACTATTTTCAGAAGGAGGACGATAATTGGTGCCATGATTGAAAGGATATCGGCTTGTGTTTCTCGAACCATTCATCTACTGGTCCCATTAAAGTTATCAGAAACACATGGCACCTGGCCTCCTCAGAGAGGTGATGCACCGACATCAGCCTATTGAACTTTGAGAGGTGGTCGGTGGGATCCATGCTGCCATCATAAGACGTGATGGCATACATTTTGAAGCCTTGCGGTAAGGGGGCTTCCACTATGTGAAGAGCTCATGACCCCCATCTTTATCATCTGAGTTGGAGTCGTGGCCTTACCATCGGGCCATTCTGAGCATGATCCTCTTCAAGATCTCTAACTTCGTGCGGAGAGGGTCATGATCTTGGTTGGAAATTTGCGCCGAGTTATCTCTCCTCCGGGTGCTGAGATTGTCCCTGAAGTCCAAAGGACCGTTCTTAACGGGTTCACGCCCGTGGGCCTTTTTGCACCGATGAGCATTAAGGTCATCTCGTAGGTCAGCCTGACCAAGGAATGCGCCATTCTACTTGGGGTATGCCACCTCCATTTCCCTGTCGGACTCAATGTTCTCATTGTTTACCGAGATGTTGATGCCGCACTCTCAGCCAATAGAGAAGGTTCTCTTGTTGGCCCCTCAACCACTATTCCTATGGTGATGGTGAGGTCCCAGGGGGACACCACCTTCGGGCCTCGCATGATCTTTATTGGCGTGCCAAGGCGGAATGCCCCAGGCTCCATGGGCGCTGACGGCCTGGCGATGTCCTCGTGCTTCTGGGCCTTCACCCATGCTAGCTTGCCTCAAGGGCTGATTGTCTTTCAGATTTTGACAAGCCTTCTTTTTCTTGGGAGTAGGGTTATCATCAACCTTACCTTTGCCACGGTCTTGTGGCATAGGTGGGGTTCCATCTCCAGCTAGGTGCACTGGTGGCACGCCAACTGGCAGTTCTCGCGCCAACTCAGCCGGGTGCTCAGGAGGCACAGTGGCTAGTGCGACAGGTGGCATTTCAGCTAGGGGCACAGGTGGTACACCAGCTGGCTTCCCACACGGTACTTCTCCATGGGGGTCCACTCACAGCCCTTGGCCCGCCAGAGTAGCCGTCATGGCATTAACCACTCTTCCAGGGTGTCGATGTTACTCTTTTGGGTGTTGATCTTCTACTGTTGAGTGGCCACCTAGTCACAGAGCGCCACCACTTCTAGTGTCTCCTCCACATCCATGGGATTAAGATATTCCTCCTTATAGTACTCATCATTGTTTCTGTCGTCCATGCTATCGTACTCGGCATTTTCGTTGTAATCTTCCACCGTGTCAGGGTGGTCTTGTGGGGGCATGTGGCCAGTTTCTCCTCCCTCAGCTGCGGCATGAGTTGTGGTATTGTCTGGTGCATTCCTTCGAGTGGTTACTATGACTGTTCTTCAAACTTCCTTCAAGCTCTCAACAAAAGCACCAAAATGTTGAGTGTCATTTTCGCTGTCAACTTAATATGAAAGATTAAAGGAAAAATAAGGAAATAACACATGATTTTACGTGGTTTAGGCTATAAAAGAGTCCTAGTCCATGAGTCTCTATTATTTAGTGAGCTTGAAGCTTGCAGTAGCAAGTTTGAATGGTGGTTCTCAAGCAGTGTATATATTGCACTAAGCTACATAATTTCTCTCTAAAAAACCCAACCCTTTACAAGGTGATACCCCAACCCTATTTATTGAGGTTGGGGTCATTAATGTTAATCATCTCTCATTAAGATAAGATCCCCCCCCCCCCCCATCTTGTGGTATTAATGTTGAGTTAATACAAAAAAGGGTTGCGCTAAAACAAAGACTACAGCCCACGGGAATTCTACGGGGCCCATTGCAGAAAGTTATGCACCAACTTTATGGGGAACATATCTGTGACTGTCAGGGAGTGGTGCACGTTTTCCCATGTCAAACGACATTGTGGAAAATGTTGATTTTTGAGTGTACGAACTCGACACCACTAATCGAGACTCACAAAAAGTTGTCAGGTGATCCTCCAGTGGCCCACATCCGAAGTGACTGACACCTGGCATCAATTCTAGGTCCGAGGACAAGAATCCTGGACTTAAGGAATGGCCGAGTGAAAATGGCCTCTCGGGATGTGACCTCACCTGGAGATATCCTCACCCCGAGGACAGGCCTTGGGGCGTGGCCTCACTCAAAGACATCCGTGACTTAGAGACTAGCTCGGGGCATGGTCTCACTTGGAGACATCCTCGCTTTGAGGGGAGACTTTGAGGAATGGCCTCACTTGGAGACACCCACGACTTGGCCAGACTAGACTTCATGGAGGAGCTCGCCCTCCGAGAACTTCATGGCATGTTGCTAATTACTCCTAATTTCCATCTGTCAGGTGGAGAAAACACGGACAAAAAATGTAAATCTTGTTTATAAAGGTGTTGACGGTCAGAACTTGTCAATGGAATATGGATGGAAAACTCAAAAACTTAAATCAGTATCTAATGAACACAAATGAGCTTATAGAAACTTGAAGGAAAACTACATGTAAAAAATAGAAAGAAAATCTATATATTGCTCTTAGTTTAATAAGATCTTACAAGAATTTTTCCAACCCCCTTCAATGATGAAGTGAGGCTATAACGACCCAAATTCACTAATTAGGCTTAAGGGCCTTGATTAGTGTGCCTCGAGGGCATAATGGGAATTATGTGCGATTTTAATGATTAAGATGCATGATTATGATTTAAAGCATGTTATGTGACTATGTGTATTATGTTATGTGATAATTATGCTATGTGATTTGTACCACGTGGGTGTGGTGATATCAATGTGATGCACATGCCGAGACGGTCCTAGAAAGCTAGATAATGGTAACTGGGGATTTGGTAACCTGCGTAACTGTTAGTAACCATAGAGAGTAACAGGTTTTGTTGGAGAAGTGGTAGAATTGTAAAACTAGTAAAAGGACAAGTATGCCCTTGAGGTTTAGTTAGGAAGGGATATTAGTGGAGGGATAGAGTAGTCTTTTGGCAGTGGTATAGATGGTTTTGGCTGAGGTAAAAGGATATACACGATTCTTTTATGCTAAGTGTAAATGAAATTAAGGTTTGGAAGGCTAGAGAAATCAAGAAGGAAAGGGAGAATTGGGAACCTAGAAGGCAAAGTGGAAGAGGAGTTAAGCTGTGTTCTTTGAGGCTAGTAAAGGGCTTTAGGGTGTTGAATCAAGCACATATCAAGGTTTATACTGAGGTAAGGATTTGGTCCCTGTTTTGTTAAGTTCTGAATTTGATTTTGGAAGGAATTGAAAGATAGCCATGGCTTGTTTTGCATGAAAATTCAACTGGTTTGTCAAGGGGAAATTCAGTTTAAAGCTTGGATTGGAGGAAGCTCAAGTTGAATTTCCGATTGAGGTAAGGGTTTTAAACATGTTTGCAATCTTGTAGCTGTTATGATTTAAGAATCTAGAGGTTTGGTTTAGGCTTTTCTCAAGTTTTGGTTTAAGTGTTTGAGTCTGAAATTTAAGTGTGAATTCTGTGAGTGGTTGTGTAATTGAGCTAGATTATAATGTTTATAGGTTGTTGAATGGTCTATGTGGGGTTTTAAATTGGTTTTGGGGCTTAGGTATGAATTTGGGATGATTTGGAATGGTTTGGGTTCGGGAAAAACATAAGGGAAAACCCATAAATCTGGGTTCACGAAGGAGCGTCGCGGCGCGAGGCTATTTCTGGGCAGAGCAAGCTCTCTGACTTGCTGGGCGCCGCGGCCCTATAGGATAGCGCCGCGGCGCTAGGCCAATTTCAGGACATGGGATTTTGCAATTTTGAGCCTTTGCTCCAGGGGTTCGGGGGATGTCTTCGGTGCATTGTTTTAGGGATTTGGGGAATTCCGAGAGTGTGGAATTGGTTCCGGGAAGTATTTTTGGATTGATTAGTGACAAAGGATGTTTCATTTGTGATGTGAGTAGGTCTTTGGAGAGGCTCGGGGTAGAGGACCGTGCTCGCGGCTTTGAGGCATTGGAAACTAGTGGATTGAAAGGTAAGAAAAATGCACCCGGTTGTATGATTGTGATGGGACTAAGTGCTCCCGAGAGTTGTATTGTGTCAATGTTGGTATTACGCCATGGGACATGTAAAAGCGGTCTAAGAGTGCCGTACATGGTTTTAGCGCGCAGAGCGCGGATTGGCCACTGGTAGCCAAGGATAATGGGATAATGGAGGGAGCAGCCTGAGGGCGCTAGCCCTAGTTATCATTTGTGAATTGTAAATGATATGAATAGACATGCTTAGTGTGTGGAATACTTGATTATACTGATTGATGATATGGTTGAGATTATGTAATGCAATGTGAGATTTTGTTTTGTTTGCTAATTGCTTATGCTTTGTTTCTATTGTGCTTTCTTGCTGGGCCTTGGCTCACGGGTGCTACGTGGTGCAGGTAAAGGCAAGGGCAAGCTGGATCAAGCCTGAGGTGGAGAGCTCCGAGGTGAAATGTACATAGCCAGCGGTTCGACCGCTACGGTCGAGGAGTGGACCAGGATAGGGATCACCCAACTGCTTATTTTGCCTTAGTATGTCCGGTTGTTGTACATAAACCTTGTGTCTTTTGTAAACGGTCTTTGAACTTAATATTTTTTGGGATCCCATGTAACAAATGATACTTTTTAATGAAAATGTGGCTTTCGAGACCGAAACGCTTTTAACCCTAGTTCCTTTATAGTTTCAATGACACGATTTTATTTAAATGACTTGATTAGCAAGTCTGGCACTTTATAAACACACAGTGTAACGGTCTTGGCTATCCAGGGCGTTACAACTTGGTATTAGAGCGTCCTAGGTTTATGGGTCCTGAAGACTGGCTGGATATGTACATTCGCCGCGGGAGACAAGCTCAACCCAGGGTTTGGTAATTGTGTATACATGATTATGTGCTTAAGTGATTTGAGTGAGATATGATTGTTGATATCTGTTTGATGAATAGGGAGCATGAGATACTGATAGGGCCTGGCCCTTGACTATTGCGTGATGTTATTGAGGCGTGCTTATTAGCATTGCTGTGCATGTGAATGAATATTTGGATAAATTGCTATACTTTGATTGCTTGAGAATGAGTGGAGTTTCAGTGATGGATTATGGAAAGATTATTACCCTGTCATCATAGCCTAATTGTCGAGTCGTTGATTGCAGATTGACTTGAATAGTTATGCGTTCAAGGAAATCCACACGACTAGCCGGCAGGTCTGGGGCTAGAGATGATGACCAGGGCCCGACCCCTCCGCCAGTCCCTGAGAACTGGCAGCAGTTAATGGCAGATATGCAAGCTAGGCTTCAGAGCCAAGATGAACAGATCCAAATTCTGCAGCAAGCTCCATCTGGGAGTGTTGCCCCTGTTGTGCCACCGACAATGGTACCTGTGGTACAGCAAGTTGATGTTGGGAACAGGATGGAACCGTTGTATGAGCGGTTCAGGAAGCAACAGCCCCCGACCTTTGAGAGTGGTCCAGATCCACTGAAAGCTGAACAGTGGATGACTTTGATCACTACCATTCTTGATTTTATGAGAGTGGAAGGACATGACAGGGTGGACTGTGCCACTTATATGCTGAGAGATGATGTCCGAATCTGGTGGGAGGTAGCATCACAGACCAGAGAGGTTGCTACACTGACTTGGGAAGGGTTTAAGGATTTGTTCAATCAGAAGTATTATAACGTTGCCATCAGGGCAGCGAAAGTGAATGAGTTTGTGGGACTGGTTCAGGGAAGTATGACAGTTACAGAATATGCCTTGAAGTTCGACAGACTTGCGAAGTTCGCACCAGATCTTGTGCATACTGATGCAGCCAGGCAGGACAGATTTGTTAGAGGGTTGAATGTTATGATAGCCCGAGATGTAAGAATTACCATAGTTCCTGGAGTGACTACTTATGCCCAGGCTGTGGAGAGGGCTCTGACCGCTGAGGAAGCGGAGAATAGGATATGGAGGGATAGTGCAGCAAGAAGGGAGGGCCGCAGGGCGGTGCCCCCATACTCTGGGTCTAGTAGGGGCGGAGGCCCCAATGATTTTAAGAGGAAGACTCCTGATACTCCAATCGCTCCTAGGTCTGATAGGGGAGGTCGGGGTACTCAGGGTGGCCGTCAGGGAGGCGGAGATTCATGGAGAACTTATCCAGAGTGCACGAGGTGCAAGAGGCGCCATCCGGGCGAGTGTCGGGCTAAGGCCTGCTATGTGTGTGGGGTGGTGGGACACCTCAGGAAAGATTGCCCGACAGTGAAGAAGGGAGAGACAGGAAAGGTGGACAACTTGACTCCAGCTCGAGTGTTCACCCTGACGCAGGCAGAGGCCGAGGCTAGTCCCTCGGTAGTGACAGGTCAGATTTCTAGTGCTGGCACTCCCTTTACTATTTTGATTGATTCTGGTGCTACACATTCATTTGTATCTGATAAGGTGATTGATAGACTGTGTAGACCTAGTGAGTATAGTGCTTCAGGGTTTGGAACTATATTGCCTACAGGAGAACTGGTAGTATCTAGGAGGTGGATTAGAGCACTGCCAGTGTTAGTTGATGGTAGGGAGTTAGCAGTAGACTTGATTGAGTTGGGTATGGAGGACTTCGATATGATTCTAGGTATGGATTGACTAGTTAGGTATGGAGCTACCATTGACTGTAGGAAGAAGATGGTAACCTTTGAGCCAGAGGGCGAGGATCCCTTCATTTTTATGGGAGCGGTGCATGGACCCCGCGTACCCAGGATATCTGCATTGAGAGCCAGAGATTTGCTACAGGGTGGATGTATAGGCTTTTTGGCTAGTGTGGTGGATACCACCAGAGCTTCACCAGTTGGACCGGAGGACACCAGATTGGTTTGTGAGTTCTTGGATGTGTTCCCTGAGGATTTGCCTGGATTGCCGCCGCGTAGAGAGATTGAGTTTGTTATTGAGTTAGCACCAGGGACAGAGTCAGTGTCGAGGGCACCGTATAGGATGGCACCGGCGGAATTGAAAGAGTTAAAGATACAGCTGCAGGAGCTTCTGGATTTGGGGTTCATCAGACCTAGTTACTCGCCGTGGGGTGCTCCAGTTCTGTTTGTTAAGAAGAAGGACGGGACTCTGAGGATGTGTATTGACTATCGAGAATTGAACAAGTTAACAATTAAGAATAAGTATCCCCTACCAAGGATTGATGACTTGTTCGATCAGCTGCAGGGTAAGATGGTGTTCTTAAAGATTGATCTTCGATCTGGTTATCACCAGCTGAGGATCAAGGATGAGGACATACCTAAGATGGCCTTCCGAACACGGTATGGGCATTATGAGTTCTTGGTCATGTCTTTTGGTTTGACCAATGCCCCAGCAGCCTTTATGGATTTAATGAACAGGGTGTTCAAGGATTTTCTAGATAAATTTGTTATAGTCTTCATTGACGACATCTTGGTATATTCCAGTTCAGAGGCAGAGCACGAGTTTCATCTCCGACAGGTTCTTTAGAGGTTGAGAGAACATCAGTTGTACGCTAAGTTTAAGAAGTGTGAGTTCTGGTTACCTGAAGTGACATTCCTTGGACACATTGTAGGTGCAGATGGGATTAAGGTTGATCCGTCTAAGATAGAGGCAGTTAGGGATTGGCCGAGGCCAAGGAATTCCTCGGAGGTGCGGAGTTTTCTGGGATTAGCAGGGTACTACAGGCGGTTTGTAGAGGGTTTCTCGAAGATAGTAGCACCCATGACAGAATTGACAAGAAAGAATTTGAAGTTTATCTGGTCAGACAAATGTGAAGATAGTTTTCAGGAGTTGAAGCGACGACTTATTACAGCGCCAGTGTTGAGTCTTCCTTCGGGGGAAGGGAAGTTTGTGGTATACTGTGATGCGTCGAGGTTGGGCTTAGGCTGTGTGTTGATGCAGAATGAGAAGGTTATAGCTTATGCAACACGACAGTTGAAGGAGTATGAGCAATGGTATCCTACTCATGACTTGGAGCTGGCAGCAGTGGTTTTTGCCTTAAAGATTTGGCGGCATTATCTTTATGGGGAGAAGTGCGAGGTGTACACTGATCATAAGAGCTTGAAGTATTTCTTTACACAAAAGGGCCTGAATATGAGACAAAGGCGTTGGCTGGAGTTGGTAAAGGATTATGATTGTGATATTCTTTACCATCTAGGGAAAGCCAACGTGGTGGCTGATGCATTGAGCCGCAGAGGTCCTGGTCAGTTGTATAGTTCTGTTAAGATTTCGAGGAAGTTAGCTGATGAGATGGATAGAGCAGGGATAGAGTTGGTGGTGGGCCGGTTGGCTAATATTACTCTACAGTCGACCCTGCTAGAGTGAATCAGAGAGGGGCAGTTGACAGACACTCAGTTACAGAGGGTTAGAGAGGATGTCTTAGCGGGAATAGCTAAGGACTATTTTATTTCTGAGGTTGGTTTACTTCAGTATCAGGGACAGATTTGTGTTCCAGCTGATGAGGGGATCAGACGAGAGATACTAGATGAGTCTCATACAACGTCGTACTCACTTCATCCGGGTACCACGAAGATGTATCAGGATCTATGGACTTTGTATTGGTGGCCCGGGATGAAGAGGGATGTGGTTGAGTACGTTGCCAGATGTTTGACCTGTCAGCAGGTGAAGGCTGAGCATCAGCGACCAGCAGGGTTGCTTCAGCCATTGGGTATTCCTGAATGGAAATGGGAGGACATTACCATGGACTTTGTGGGAGGGTTACCCAGGACAGTAGGACTTCATGACTCAGTGTGGGTGATAGTGGATAGATACACCAAGTCGGCCCATTTTCTTCCAGTGAGGTCGACCTATACTGTGGATCAGTACGCTGAGCTATACGTGAGGGAGATTGTACGTCTCCATGGGGTTCCTAAGTCTATAGTGTCAGACCGGGATCCTATTTTCACTTCCAAGTTTTGGGGTGGTTTGCAGAAAGCTATGGGGACTCAGTTGAAGTTCAGTACAGCCTTTCATCCTCAGACTGATGGACAGTCTGAGAGGACGATCCAAGTGTTGGAGGATATGCTCAGAGCATGTGTGATTGATTATTGAGGGTTCATGGAGTAAGTACCTTCCATTGATTGAATTCTCGTACAACAATAGTTATCAGTCAACGATTGGAGTAGCTCCCTATGGGATGCTATATGGGAGGAAGTGTAGATCACCCATTCATTGGGATGAGATGGGTGAGAGGAGGTATTTGGGGCCGGATATGGTACAGAAGACAAGTGAGGCCATAGAGAAGATCCAGGCTAGGATGCTCGCGTCTCAGAGTAGGCAGAAGAGCTACGTTGATCCTAAGCGTAGGGACGTGGAGTTTCAGGTTGGGGACCGCGTCTTTCTTCGAGTTTCACCTCTGCGAGGGGTGAGGAGATTTGGTAAGAAGGGCAAGCTAAGCCCTAGATTCATTGGACCATTCGAGATCCTGGAAAGGATTGGTCAGGTGGCGTACAGGTTAGCTTTGCCGCCATCGTTGTCTGGAGTTCATGATGTGTTTCATGTCTCCATGCTCCGGAAGTATGTCTCAGATGTGACTCATGTATTGAGGCATGAAGATTTGGAGTTGCAAGTAGATTTGGCTTATGAAGAGCAACCAGTTCAAATCTTGGACCGGAAAGATAAAGTGTTGCGGAATAAGACTATTCCTCTGGTTAAAGTGTTGTGGAGGAATAGTAAGGTCGAGGAGGCGACCTGGGAGCTTGAGACAGCTATGCGGGATCAGTATCCTAAGTTATTCAGGTAAATTTCGAGGACGAAATTCTCATTAGGAGGGGATAGTTGTAACGACCCAAATTCACTAATTAGGCTTAAGGGCCTTGATTAGTGTGCCTGGAGGGCATAATGGGAATTATGTGTGATTTTAATGATTAAGATGCATGATTATGATTTCAAGCATGTTATGTGACTATGTGTATTATGTTATGTGATAATTATGCTATGTGATTTGTACCACGTGGGTGTGGTGATATCAATGTGATGCATGTGCCGAAACGGTCCTAGAAAGCTAAATAATGGTAACTGGGGATTTGGTAACCTGCGTAACTGTTAGTAACCATAGAGAGTAATAGGTTTTGTTGGAGAAGTGGTAGAATTGTAAAACTAGTAAAAGGACAAGTATGCCCTTGAGGTTTAGTTAGGAAGGGATATTAGTGGAGGGATAGAGTAGTCTTTTGGCAGTGGTATAGATGGTTTTGGCTGAGGGAAAAGGATATACACGATTCTTTTATGCTAAGTGTAAATGAAATTAAGGTTTGGAAGGCTAGAGAAATCAAGAAGGAAAGGGAGAATTGGGAACCTAGAAGGCAAAGTGGAAGAGGAGTTAAGCTGTGTTCTTTGAGGCTAGTAAAGGGCTTAAGGGTGTGGAATCAAGCACATATCAAGGTTTATACTGAGGTAAGGATTTGGTCCCTGTTTTGTTAAGTTCTGAATTTGATTTTGGAAGGAATTGAAAGATAGCCATGGCTTGTTTTGCATGAAAATTCAGCTGGTTTGTCAAGGGGAAATTCAGTTTAAAGCTTGGATTGGAGGAAGCTCAAGTTGAATTTCCGATTGAGGTAAGGGTATTAAACATGTTTGCAATCTCGTAGCTGTTATGATTTAAGAATCTAGAGGTTTGGTTTAGGCTTTTCTCAAGTTTTGGTTTAAGTGTTTGAGTCTGAAATTTAAGTGTGAATTCTGTGAGTGGCTGTGTAATTGAGCTAGATTATAATGTTTATAGGTTGTTGAATGGTCTATGTGGGGTTTTAAATTGGTTTTGGGGCTTAGGTATGAATTTGGGATGATTTGGAATGGTTTGGGTTCGGGAAAAACGTAAGGGAAAACCCAGAAATCTGGGTTCGCGAAGGAGCGTCGCGGCTTTGTTCTTGGGCGCCGCGACGCGAGGCTATTTCTGGGCAGAGCAAGCTCTCTGACTTGCTGGGCGCCACGACCCTATAGGGCAGCGCCGCGGCGCTAGGCCAATTTCAGGACATGGGATTTTGCAATTTTGAGCCTTTGCTCCGGGGGTTCGGGGGATGTCTTCGGTGCATTGTTTTAGGGATTTGGGAAATTCCGAGAGTGTGGGATTGGTTCCGGGAAGTAGTTTTGGATTGATTAGTGACAAAGGATGTTTCATTTGTGATGTGAGTAGGTCTTTGGAGAGGCTTGGGGTAGAGGACCGTGCTCGCGGCTTTGAGGCATTGGAAACTAGTGGATTGAAAGGTAAGAAAAATGCACCCGGTTGTATGATTGTGATGGAACTAAGTGCTCCCGAGAGTTGTATCGTGTCAATGTTGGTATTATGCCATGGGACATGTAAAAGCGGTCTAAGAGTGACGTACATGGTTTTAGCGCGCAGAGCGCGGATTGGCCATTGGTAGCCAAGGATAATGGGATAATGGAGGGAGCAGCCTGAGGGCGCTAGCCCTAGTTATCATTTGTGAATTGTAAATGATATGAATAGACATGCTTAGTGTGTGGAATACTTGATTATACTGATTGATGATATGGTTGAGATTATGTAATGCAATGTGAGATTTTGTTTTGTTTGCTAATTGCTTATGCTTTGTTTCTATTGTGCTTTCTTGCTGGGCCTTGGCTCACGGGTGCTACGTGGTGCAGGTAAAGGCAAGGGCAAGCTGGACCAAGCCTGAGGTGGAAAGCTCCGAGGTGAAATGTACATAGCCAGCGGTTCGACCGCTACGGTCGAGGAGTGGACCAGGATAGGGATCACCCAACTGCTTATTTTGCCTTAGTATGGCCGGTTGTTGTACATAAACCTTGTGTCTTTTGTAAACGGTCTTTGAACTTAATATTTTTTGGGATCCCATGTAACAGACGATACTTTTTAATGAAAATGTGGCTTTCGAGACCGAAACGCTTTTAACCCTAGTTCCTTTATAGTTTCAATGACACGATTTTATTTAAATGACTTGATTAGCAAGTCTGGCACTTTATAAACACACAGTGTAACGGTCTTGGCTATCCAGGGCGTTACAGAGGCTCTCTTTATAGTAGGCTCTAATGGCCCCTAATACATTGTGGTCCCAGGGGACAAAATTATTCATAAGTACAGTGTCAGGGAAGTGGCACCAGATGTAGTGGCACAGGTGGTTGTGGTGTCGACTTTGATATATTGTCAGAGACATGCAGGCCATGTCACCACTCCTCGTACTTCCACTACTTGCCAAGGATGGATGCCTGGGGTTGGCTGAGAAGGACCACACTAGGTACTTCACTCGTATGACCACTATCTATGTGGCGTGGATATGAGGGTCAAATCTCAGAGTCGTACATCAATACATACTTCATACCAATGCGATCTTGAGCTGCGTGTAGGCTCTTACACTCGTAGGGCACCTATCCCTTTTACCTTCGGAAGCTCATTCTCCACTAATATAATCACTCCATTGGTGCGAGTCATCGTATGATTGATTGGTGTGTGTCGATGGTGCAACTATGTGGTGCACAAAGCGTGTTTGATGAGGACCTCACGAGGTACTAGGTCTAGGCACACGAGCGAGGCACACAAGATGGTGGCGCACGAGGCCCTCTTGTGAAGCACGGGCTTGGGGCACACGAGGCCCTCCTGCGAAGCACGCGAGATGCTGGTGCGAGGCCCCCCTAAAAGACACTGGCCTGGGCACGCGAGTGAGGCATGCGAGATGGTGGTGCACGAGACGCTGGCGTGAGGCCCTCCTACGAGGCACAGGCCTGGGGCATGCAAGACGGTGGCGTGCGAGGCCCTCATGCGAAGCACGCGAGATGCTAGCGCGAGGCCCTCCTGTGAGACACGGGCCTGGGCACGCGAGACGGTGGCGCGCAAGATGGGGGACGCGTGAGACACTGGTGCGAGGCCCTCCTATGAGGCACATGCCTGGGGCACGTGAGACGGTGGCATGCAAGGCTCTCCTACGAAGCACGTGAGCAAAGTACGCGAGACAGTGGTGCGCGGCTGGTGGCGTGAGGCGCCTAGGTGCGCGACACCTAGGCACGGGTCTGTAGGACCTTTAGTGAGGTGGGCGAGGCAAAGTGTGCTTGGGCCTCGCGTGGGGCGAGACAGGTTAGTCTCGCGAAGGCCTTGTGTGAGGCTTGGGTCTTTCAGGATCATGTCCAATTTGCGGTGTTCACACTTTCCCTCAGTCTATGAGAGAGTCTTCAGGCTCTCTTGTAGACTTCAAGGTACGATGCATTTGTGATGCCCGGGAGGTATTAGCTTGCGGATCCCCAGGAAATTTCCATGCCCTCTTCTTGACCATTGATCAAGCATCGAATCCAATGGCTAAGATGAGCTTATGGATCTTATAAATAGGCCTTCATGTCTAGCCTATTTTTTACACTTTATCCCCTTAGCTTAGTGGTTTTGGAGTCTATACTTCTTTCAAGAGGTAATGGGTTCGATCCCCCACAACCTCACTTTGGTTGTTCTTCCCTTTTATTATTTGAGTTCATTTATTTTATGCCAATATCCACACAGGTCCTAGGGGACTAAAACTTCTCTCTCCTCCATTTTTGCAGGCACGAATCTTCGACCCTTCGCATTTTTTTTATCACGGTGGTGCTTTAGACCCTTGCCCTCCTTTTGACCGTGTCGGTACTTTCGACCTTCGGCCTTCCTACAACCGTGATCGCGCCTGATTTTTTTTTACATAAGGTATACTTTCTTTCTTTCCTATGTCATTGGGTCCATATTAGCACTACTCGGGACTACTCGGGATAGGTTGCCTGGGTCGGAGCTCATTGTGAGTTGATCCATTTACATGCCCTTGTTTGTACCTCGTAGTCTGTCATTTAGAGCGCTCATGTCTAGAGGTTTTGAGCCCATTCCTTTGTGTTTTGTAGCAATCCCCTCATTTACACGTGCACCCTTATTACCTACAAGACAAGGTTCCATGGCATGTGAGGGATCATCTGGTGCTCCTCCGGGGGTCGATTTTGTAGACTTATCTTCAGACTCGGAGTCCCCCGAAAGTGACCCTCACCAAGACTATGACACTTTGAGGCAGGCCCGTATATGTCACCTTGAGCATATGGTTGAACTTAGGCATAAAATCTTGGTAATGGAGAGCGAAATAGACTCAGTTTTGAGGGGCGATGGAGTTTCTTTCCCCTTTGACCTTAGCGACCTCATAGCAAACCTTAGGGTGACCCTTTTGGATCTACAGATGGAGTTGGAGTTCATGGAGGGAAATCTACCACCTGAATCTCCTGCCCCGTTCTCCCCTTATAGTTGTCGTGGGGTCAGCCCGGGTTCCCCTCAACCCTTGTTTTTGATTCACCCTTGCTTAGCTCTTCCGCACTCAGTGCCTCGGCGGAAGACCCTTGCTAGGAAGAAAAAATGGAGGGTAAAGTGCCCTATTTCTTCCTCACCTTTTTCCTTTGGTTTTGCAGATATGGCAAAGAGAGTGCGGCGGCAGGTGGCTTCTGAGGCGCAAGATTCTGGTCCTTTATTGGCATCTTCTATTGTGTTCAATGTGTCGGAGAATCGGCTGTTGGAGCTATCCGCCAAATATTGCATTGTTAAGGAATACAAGTTGTATGTTCCTTCCAATAACTGTCGGGCCAATAATCCCCCCAGGGGTGCGTGGCCATGAGCGAGCATATCTTGAAAGTGGGTGGGACCATTCCTTTGCACCCATTTTTCATCATGATGCTTAATCACTTCGACCTTGCTCCGTTCCAGCTGGCGCCTAACAGCTGGCTGACCTTAAGTTGCCTATACATGGCATTTATTGAGCTCAACCAACGCGCTCCTACGACTCGAGAGGTACATTTTATGTATAACCTCATGCCAACACCTAAATCCAAATGCTTCTATTTCTTACTGAAGGCCAATTCCCAGGTTTCCCTCATAGAGGGTTCTATATCAAACCCGGGGTCTTGGAAGCAGGAATTTTTCTTCGTAAAAGGTCCCATTTTCGTACGTGAACGCTTTCGCTTGTCCCCAGGTAAGTACTTCAAGCTTGTCTTCCTTTTACTTTGAATTGGTTATTTTGGAGCTTATGCTTATATTGGTAATTATGTTGATTGTGCAGAGGAGTTTGGTGAACTTGACATTCCTCGGTCGGAGGCAGCGCCAGTGGACAAACTCCTCGATGCCGACCCCGCCAAGAAAATGGCCGCCCGCCTCTTCACCGTGGCAAACCTGAACTGCCCCATCATCTTATCCGCGGTATCGGATCCTGATGCATTGTGGCACGTTTCAGAGCGAAGGAAGAAGGTGCCTTTAGTTGAACATCACTCTGACGGGGGCGATGCGGAGTGGGTGCACGAGGAGGTTTCCCCAGAACACAAACAACGACGCCGATCATCTTTGTGTCCCAGGGGGTGCCTTCCTTTGGCCCCTATGGAACGTGACATGGCCTCACTCCCACGGTCAGCAGGCCATGCCGGGGGTGCTTCATTTGTCCCTTTTCTGAGGAATACGATACTTTTCCTCATGCTCCCCTTAATCCCGGTCCGTCGGGGGCTCATTTTCCTTGTGTTCCTGCGCCCCCTCCTCCATCGGTGAGCAGGTCATTTGTCCCTGCTTAGCCGGGCGCCCTTGACTCGGAGGGGGCACCCTGGGTGGATCGTATGGAAACCTCTTATGGGCAACGGTATACCCGGGTCTCCGAGGGTCTACCTGAGACCGATTGGAAAAGTCTCGGGAATTTTGCCATGTCAGAGCTTGGGGAAAATCTTGTGCGCTCCACAACTTGGGTGAGTTCATGCATCTTACATTGGTCTTGCTCTTTTATTTTGGATTCTTTATTCGCTCATCATCATTTTTTTTATACACGAGTTCTTTTTTTTTTTTTTTGCAGGCTTCTCTGGTGGCCCAACGCTTTGTCGACTCGGCATAGGACCTCTCCTCATCGAATGTCGAAAGGGACCATCTAACGGTCAAGGTTCAGCAGCTTGAGAGGAAACTCACTGATACCAAGCTTAAGCTTGAGAAGGCCCCTGGCAAAGGCCTCTTCATCGTCGAAAAAGAAGAAGAGGGCGAATGTCAAGGCCGTGATGCTGCAGGAGAAGGTTGCTCGCCTAGAGGCCGATCTTAGGGGAGCAGAAGCTAAGGTTGCAATGTTGCAAGAAAGGGTCACTCTCCTAGAGGAAAATTTGGCTGAAATTGAGTACAAATCCATAAAGCTGGCCCTCTATGGAATGTGGAGGCAAAATCCTAACTTCGATTTCTCCTCCTTTGGTGAGCACGCCATCACCAGGGTGGCTGAGTTGAATGCTCGCGGTGGGAGGACCTGAGGTTCTGCTTCTACGATATTATCATTTAATTCGATTTGGTTGTATGCTCACTTGAGCCTATCATTCATTTTTTTTATTTTGTTGGAACTTTTATGAGTCCTTCTATATTATCACAACTCCTTTTTTCTATATATATGTGATTATTTGCTTTTGTTCCTCTATGTTTGAGGTCCTTTTGAGCCCACAAAAAGGGGTTTGATAGGTCTTTTTTTTATGTGCTTTTTTTATTTATCATGCTTGAGGTCCTTTGGAGCCCATACGAAGGGTTTCAATAGGTCTCTCTTTGGTGCACCTTGATTGTATCTATAAGGATATGTTGACCCTTTGGGTTCTAGTCATCCTTTTATATACTTTTGTGCGCGCTTATTATTTCCTGCGAGAAGCGTCCTTCTCGTCATTATGCATAGTACTATTTTTGCAAGGGTCTCTTTTAGGACCTTTTTTGGCTAGACGGCTTGGTGGCCGCTCTAGGCTTATTGGTGGATGCTTTTCCTGAGGCCTATCCTCTTGTGGAAGCATCAACCTTTACTAGGAGGCTCTTCTTGAGGCCTTTCCTCTCGTGGAAGTATCATCCTTTATTAGGAGGCTTTTCCTGAAGCCTTTCTTCTCGTGGAGGTATCAGCCTTTATTAGGAGGCTTTTCCTGAGGCCTTTTCCTCTTGTGGAGGTATCAACCTTTATTGGGAGGCTCTTCTTGAGGCCTTACCTCCCGTGGAGGTATCAACCTTTATTGGGAGGCTCTTCCTGAGGCCTTTCCTCTCGTGGAGGTATCAGCCTTTATTAGGAGGCTCTTCCTGAGGCTTTTCCTCCTGTGGAGTTATCAACCTTTATTAGGAGGCTCTTCCTAAGGCCTTACCTCCCGTGGAGGTATCAGCCTTTATTGGGAGGCTTTTCCTGTAGGACCTTTTGATCCTCTTGGTGTTCATAAGGGTAGTTAATCCTTGTGAACTCGAGAGATGCCTTGCAAGGCTTTCTTCCTTATTTTTTTTATAAGGGTCTCTTTTAGAACCATTTTTGGCTGTGTACCCTACCCCCCAAAGTGGTTGGCAGAATTATCTCGTCGGATGCTTTGGTCATTTTGCTCATGTGCTTTGATACTTCCAATTGGTGATAGGTACAAAAGTTAGATACATGCTCACGTAAATGAGGGGTGTGACATGCCAATAAAAAACATATTCCTTAAAAATAAGGAGAGTACATAGGTATTTGTGGCGACGATGTTCTTACTACATATCAGGGCATCTAAGTTACCCCTCTAATTCATAGGTGTTGGGGGGCTAACTATGGTAACCTTTTTGATTTATCATACTAAAAGTGGAGCTTTACCCGATGTTCCCTCTCAGGTGTGTAAGCACAACCATCGATTTTGATCTCCACAGTGACTTTGGGGTTGAACTCTCTCGGGTTTGTGCCCCCATGCACTACCATCGCCATAAGTTCTGGCAATCTCATGGTTGTACAAAGGGATGTGTTATAACATTCCCTTGCTTCTTTCTATTCCCCTTTCACGCTCGCCACCCCCCAAGGAGTTGGGAATTTTATGGCCAAGTGGTATACCGAGGTTATCGCCTTCAATTCTTTTAGGGAGGGTCTTCCTAATACTGCGTTGAAGGCCGAGGAACAGTTTACTAAGACAAAGTTCGTCATTACAGTGGTCTGTCTGGGCAGCTCTCCCATGGTGAGGGATAACTAAATTGTGCCTTGGGGTTGTATCGAGTCTCCTGTAAACCCATACAGGGCAGTGCCACAAGGCTTTAGGTTCCTGATACCTAGTCCCATCTTCTTTAAGGTCGGGCGATATAGGATGTCTACAGAGCTTCCACTGTCCACTGGGTCCCAATGTACCCTCATGTTTGCAAGCTGACCAATCAACACCAAGGGGTCATTGTGAGGGAAATGCACACCCTGCACGTTTTCTTCACTGAAGGTTACTGAGTCATTTTCCCCTTTAAAGTTTTTCGACGGTCGTTGTTCTAAGCTTAGCATGCATGAGGGTGGGCTTCGTCTGGCTTCCTTGGCGTACCTTTCTTGCCTTTTTCTTGATTCTCCTCTAAATCCTGGTCCTACGAAGATCGTCCTTGTAACGAACCAAAATTACTAATAAGGCTTAAGGGCCTTGATTAGTGTGTCGGGAGCGCATAATTGGAAGATATGTGAATTAATGGTGAAAATGGATGATTATATGATATGCATGATCCTATGAATATATGGATATGTGGAGTGCATGTTTAGGAGTATTAGATAAGCATGCGGGCCCTGTTTAGTCTGTAAGGGCATAATGGTAATTTTGGCCCGTTAGGGCATAAATGTGATAAACAGTTGAGACCACATTATTATGTGGATATATTTATGTTTGCAGCATTCGACACGAGGCGATCCTAGGGAGCAAGTAGCGGGAAAGTCACAACGGGACCCGGTACCCAACTCGGGGCAAGTCAAGGGGTATTTTGGGTAGTGGACATTTATTTGGGTTATTGAGTTATGAAAATAAATAATTGGAGATATATTTGAGGTTAGGAAGCGTAGGTGGGAATACCGGGGAATTTTACCATTTTTCCCTCGGGGATGTTTTTGGTACCCCGAGCTTTGGGATTAACTTAAGTAACCTAAGTAAGACAAACATAAAGAGGGAAATAGCGAGAAACACCTAAACCGACTCTTTTTCCTCTCCTCTCAGTTCATTCAGTTCTCTCTCAAGGAACCATTGGAACTTAAGGAAATTTAGCTGGAAATTCAGTGAATTGAGCTAAAGTTTTGGAAGATTAACTTAGTATTTAGCTAAGGAGTTCAACCAGGATAGAGGTAAGACTTGAATCACACTCTTGGTTATTTAAATTATGTGTTTTGATTGAGTTCTAAGAGGTTTTTGGGTTTTGAAAATGAAGAATGAATTGAAGCTAGGAACTTGGGAATTAGCTCAGAAATTTCTCAGAGAATTGGCTCTTCAGTGATGGTAAGCTCGAATTTATGATCTAATGTCTGAATCTTAGTGTTTTCTTCACTGGTATTGATGTTTTTTTTAAGTTTTTGGGTTTCAGAGATTGAAGTGGGATTATGATGAGTTTCTAGGCTAAGTTTTTGTTGGATTATGTTGCTGGAAACGTGTTAGAAGTTTTGTGATAATTGAGTTGTGAAATTGGGATGGTTTTGGGTGGTTTTGAGTGAGGTTTGAATGTTAAAAATGGTGGTTTTTCTGGGTTCGAGGGACTGAGCCGCGGCTCTGTTCTAGAGTGTCGCGGCCTTACGGAGCAAGGAAGAGCCAAGAAGGCTCTGAGGTAAGGGAGTGTCGCGGCACCACAGGGGTAGGGCCGCGGCGCGTGTCTGTGTTCAGGGAGGCCTAGCCTCTGTTTCAAGGGGTGGGTCGCGGCATGGGTCTTAAGGGTCGCGACCCTTAAGGGCACTTTTGGCCTTTTGGAGGTTTTAAGTGCGGGAACCTAGTCTAGGATGCTCAGGATCGATTCTACTACCGTGTTTGGTGGAATTCGACGTCCCGGAAGCTAGAACTTTAATCGAAAACCTTTTTACAATTATTGATGGAATCCTTTATCATGGTTGTGACTAGGTGTACACTTGGGCCCAGGAAAAGATCGTGCTCGGGGTTCGTCTTTCTTAATCAAAGCACTTGGAATTAAAGGTAAGAAAACTGCACCCGTTTATGTGGATAGGTTAGGACTAAGTGTTCCCTATATTTGTATGCACTGTTGTATGATTGTGATAAACCATGTGAATATGTTGCGGACTAAGAGCTCCCTATAATTGTATAAATTTCATGAGGTGGTATTATGCCATGGGGACATGTGATAAATGGCGTAAGAGTGCCGGAATCAGTACTTTCACACAGGGCGTGGCACAGCCACTGGTATTTGAGGACAACTTATTAGTCACTGAGCTCGGTTATGCTGGCCAGAGTCAGTGGATATAACACTAGGGGCGTCTTAAGTGAGCCGAAGACAGTGGGTTAATAGAGGGTGCAGCCTAAGGGCGCCGACCCTGAATATTGTTTAATGGTTGTGATAAACTGCTGATTATGAATGTGGTTACTGTATTTGCCTGATGGATATGATATGTTGATTATCTGAACGATGACAAGTTGTTAGTTTGTTGATTGTTATCACTGAATAGGTGAATGTTATGAATAGTTGAGAACTTGGTTATGCTTTGCGGAATAATTGGTTATTGATATTGATCTTGCTATGATATTATGTTTTCTTGCTGGGCCTCGGCTCACGGGTGCTACATGGTGCAAGTAAAGGCAAGGGTAAGATGAATTGACCATGGGTTGGAGAGCTCTAGGGGCGAGGTGTACATCGTTAGCTGCTCGGCCACCACGACCGGGGGATTGTGCTGGGACGGAAACCTAAAATGTTTATTTTGTGATTAGAGTGGCTTAAATATTTATAACATTTGGAAATTCTGTAATTATGTCATTTAAACCCTGATTTGGGATCCCATGTACCAAACATTTATTTTAATGAAAATTAATTATTTATAAACAAAATCTTTTAAACCTAACCTTTTTATGTCTTTAGATTCACGTCTTTTTTTAAATGGCTTGATTAGCAAGTCTCGCACTATTTCAAACACACAGTGTTACGGTCTTTGTTATCCAGGGCATTACAACTTGGTATCAGAGCGGTCTAGGTTTAAGGGATCCTGAAGATAGGCTGGACATGTACACTCGCCGCAAAAGACAAGCTCGACTCAGGGTTCTGTAATTGAATAGATGAGATTACATGCTTAAGTTCTTGATTGAAATATGAATGTATTATGTTGTATGACTATAGGAAACATGAGATACTGATAGGGCCTGGCCCTTGACTATTGAGTGATGAGGATGAGGCATGCTGGTCAGCGTTGCTATTGCATGTGAATGAATATTTAGGCAATGGTTTGTATACTAATTGTATATGGTTAACTGACTAAAGTGAATTTATATGTTATACTTGTTTATTGGCTTGGAGGAAGCATGATAAAGTGTGAGTATACTTGGTTGTAATAAAATTTGGTAGCTAAATGTATAGAATTGTGGATAAGTGTTTATTATTCTTTTGTGTGCATGATTACTGTGGTTATTTGGACTTGGTTTTGGATTGGTTCGGAGTGTGAACCTCAGGGCTGAAGGGTTTAGTCAGCGAAGGTGGATGAATTCAAATTGTTGCGCCCATAATGGTTAAGTGGATTTGGTGTTGTTATGAGGGGATTGCAGATGATAGTCGGAGTTGGAAACCTCCATCTGCCCCTGAAAGTCGCAGAGATGTTCGCTAGCATGTGTGTAAGCTGTGGGGTCTAATAGATGAGACCAGATGAAGGAATAGCAGACTTCTTTGGGGGAAAGTTTGGGTTTGCTTAAGAGTTAGTCAGTGGATGGGCAAAGCTAATTCCATCCTTGGTTATATGAAGGTGAGAGGTTATAACTAAGGGGTTGTGCTAAGTATTTGTGGCAGCAGGATACCTGGAAATGGTACTCCGACTGAGATATTGGTATGATGGGTTGGAAAGAACTCAAATGCTAACTTGATACAAGAGGTTATAAAGACATAGTTTGAGCTGCAGAGACTAAAAGGCTGATGAGTTTGATTTGGAATGGTAAGGTAACGAAAATGTATGCCAATGAGTGTTGTGAGTTGGATAATTCATTTTGGGAAATTGATATAAGCGGAAGTGGCTAGAAATGATAACCTATTTAAGGATTAAACTCTGGAATGGTCCAGAGCGTCGGGGCCGTTCCAATGTATGAGATCTTCATTTGTATTCGGGCAGTAGAAAGGGTCATGTTATATTAAATTCTGTAGAATGAGGTATAGGGTGTGAATGCCATAGGGCAAGAGATGCAAATGATAGTATTCCCATTGGTGGAATTTAGTAAGGACAGATTCTTGGTAATCGAAGCAGAGGAACCTCGGACAGTTCTATGGCTCCTGGTTTTGATAGGAAGGGGTTTGATTTACAAGATAGCCGTCAGGACAGTGATGGGAACCGGTGGGGTTATTTAGTATGCATCAGAGGCAGGGGATGCCACTTGGAAAGATGTCAGGTGAGAGCACGACTTCTACATGGAAGGATTTGCTAGGTTAGGATGGATTTCCCATGATTAGGGAATGAAAGACTAATATGCCTTGTTACATTTAAAGCCCGAGGCTAGTTTTTTGAAGGTGACCAATTGACTGAATAGTTCACGTTTTTGGTTATATAGCGAGTTGGAAGAGTCTGGTGTTGGGTATCTTCCAGGAAAGGTTCAGGCATAGGGAATATGCCTCAAGGATAATATATGAGGGATTGAAGATATTAGTATTTGCTGAGAAGGAATTAGAAACTTTTGGAAGAGGAATTGGAACACAAGTAATAAAGAGGTTCGTGGTGAGAGCAATAGAGCTCGTCATATGGGAACCTTGACATGAGTCAGAGGGAGAGTTAATTTGTTAAAGAGAAAATCATGGATTGTACGGGATATCACTTGGGGATGCTAATTGGACTGAATGGAGATTGAGCTGACCAGTAGGAATTCAGACAGGTGAACAACGAAGGATTGGGTACGCTTCAGGATTGGACTATGGATAGGTTCGGTATCGGCAACATTATGGAAGATGGTAATGGTTTGATAGAAAGAATTACTGAAGTAGTCGAAGAAGTTTGACCTCGGGGTGGATCAAACAGAGCATCATATTGTGGGAATTGTTGGCATCATTTGTTAAGGACGAAGAGTTTATATGCCCGGTTACAAGACAGGACAATGTCTTTAGGAATTGATCTACGATCTGGTTATTACCAGCTGAGGATCAAGGAAAGAGACATTTTATGAATTACTACTTGTACCGAGTAGGGTGTGATGAATTGGCAACAAAGGTTCTTAACTGATTCAAACTCTAGCGACACAGGTAAGTTCTACAAGCAGAAAGTATAGGAGCAGTGTGAACTGGTTACCTTCAGGTTTATTGGCAGTATGTTGGACTACTCTCTAGTTAGAGGTGGAATGCGAATGACTACTATGCTAATGATGTTAACACTAAAGAAGCAGGGTCACAGGTAAGGCTCCATGAAGTGTCAGTTTGGTCTCGCCAGGGGTATTCAGAATAATGCTACAAGAAGCGAAGGGGGTCAGGTATGAAGAGGTTTGATCTGAAGCCACAAAGAAGCTACGGAAGAACATTTGAAGGATAGGGAGCACAACGAGGCTGGTAAACACGTCATCTACTACGTAAGTATCTTCGCAGGCATCTACACCAGAGATTAAAAGGACAGTAAAACTTGAAGTTAGACTGAATGGATAGTGTCAGGTCAGAAGTTCAGAAGACAGAGTGAGGATTGATTAGCGCTTGGTGATGCAGGAGTATGCGTGTTATGGATGAATATAGAAGGGTAGCATGAAGGACCTAATTTTTGATAAAGATATGAAACTGTGAGTGGTACATCATAGGTTGAGATGCGCCCAGGCACAGACTGGCGCGAGGATGGATCGAGCCTCGCGGAAGGTAAAAGAATGGGAACATGGTCGATATACATGGAACGTTAAGTTGACAGTGTATGCATAGCGTAAGGTATTTGAGCATTCGATAATTAGTAAGGAAGATAACCTTGAGACCAAGATTTAATGAAATGTAATAGATGGATGGTTGATATTAGAAATCCTCGACTATATGAGGAGGAAATTTAGTTGGAGGTAGATCTCTTACTTAGAAGGTGTATGTCACTTGAACAGTGCGCCACATACTTTAGTGGAACAAACAAGATAACGATTGAGATTGGTATAGCATCAGTGTGTGGTGATGAACAGATACATATTCCTTTGGACAATAAAATCAAGAGTGATGGTTTTATGGAGATGGGGAAAAACCCTATGAGTGTAATACGAGTTAAGGTACAAGGATCAGATGAATGGTCCGATGAGAGTATGGCATGGAGATGAGAATTCCAAGTGGGTGTCGTTCCACCTCCTAGGGTATGTTGTACCGGGAGGTTTAAGCGGGTGACAGAATCTAGTATATTTGGATATTGGAAGGTAAAGTGATATTGGGGTGGATCATAGGAATGTACAACATCAGACTTTAAGTAAGGTGATTGGACAGGGAAGGTTATAACTCAGCTAAATGAGTTAATGTAATTTGGTTCATATGAACTGGTACTGGGCAGAGCATTGATGATGCTGAGTTGGAACCCTGTAGTCTTCCAAGATTTGGAAAGGAACTAGAGAACATGAGAATAGAGTGGGAATCTAAAGTTAGTGGTTGATTGCAGATGGAATGGCAATCTGAAGACTTAACAGTTATTTTAAGGGATTAAGCATTGAGTGTGTGAATATTTGAGATATTAAGGAAAGTGTAATCTTTGATGAGATAGTCACGGAGATGAATGCTGGAGTACAGCTAAGGTGACACTGCATAGGACATGGTAAGATAAAAAGCAAGGAGTACTATGCTAAGTAAAGAAATGAAAGGTAGTGGTTACTACGGTTCAGTATTGGTTCAGGGGAAAATCAAAGCGGTTGTTGAAATTTCTAAGGCAGGGGTATCTGCCTATCTGAAAGGACATAAGAGTTGGTAAATTGTTAACTTTGGAATACAAAGTTCCAGGATGAGAGATTTGTATTTCTTCAAGTAAGTGCAGACAAAGAAAAGTATGATATTATGGGAGAGGAAGGGGAGTACTGACTCCCGATTCGACAGGAATTCTGAGGTTGTACTAAGGGTTAGGCCAGGGGCCTATAAGTTGATCTCACCCTGGTAGGGGTGATGATTCATAGATATTTTTGGTATCGATGATAATATGGTGAAGCGATCATTGTGAAATAAACAGACTCTAGAGTTTCAGTAGTTTTGGTGTGCAAACAAAGGTTAATGAAAGTATAGTTATCAAACAAGATCATGTGGAACAAGATTGTTACTCTTGTAAGAGTGTTATTAAAGAGTAAAAAGTAAAGGCGTTGGACCTTGGGAATTTTAGTCAGAGGTACGAGGTTTACTATATGATGTGTTCAAGTAAATTTTGAGGACGAAATTGTTATAAGGAGGGGATAGTTGTAACGATCTAGAATTACTAATAAGCCTTAAGGGCCTTGATTAGTGTGCCGGGAGGGTATAATTGGAAGATATGTGAATTAATGGTGAAAATGCATGATTATATGATATGCATGATCCTATGATTATATGGATATGTGGAGTGCATGTTTAGGAGTATTAGATAAGCATGCGGGCCTTGTTTAGTCTGTAAGGGCATAATAGTAATTTTGGCCCATTAGGGCATAAATGTGATAAACTGTTGAGACCACACTATTATGTGGATATATTTATGTTTGCAGCATTCGGCACGAGACGATCCTAGGGAGCAAGTAGCGGGAAAGTCACAACGGGGCCCGGTACCCGACTCGGGGCAAGTCAAGGGGTATTTTGGATAATGGACATTTATTTGGGTTATTGAGTTATGAAAATAAATAATTGGAGATATATTTGAGGTTAGGAAGCCCAAGTGGGAATACTGGGGAATTTTACCATTTTGCCCTCGGGGATGTTTTTGGTACCCCGAGCTTTGGGATTAACTTAAGTAACCTAAGTAAGACAAACATAAAGAAGGAAATACGTAGAAACACCTAAACCGACTCTTTTTCCTCTCCTCTCAGCTCATTCAGTTCTCTCTCAAGGAACCATTGGAATTTAAGGAAATTCAGCTAGAAATTCAGTGAATTAAGCTGAAGTTTTGGAAGATTAACTTAGTATTTAGCTAAGGAGTTCAACCAGGATTGAGGTAAGACTTGAATCACACTCTTGGTTATTTAAATTCTGTGTTTTGATTGAGTTCTAAGAGGTATTTGGGTTTTGAAATTGAAGACTGAATTGAAGCTAGGATCTTGGGAGTTAGCTCAGAAATTTCTTAGAGAATTTGTTCTTCATTGAAGGTAAGCTCGAATTTACAATCTAATGTCTGAATCTTGGTGTTTTCTTGACTGGTATTGATGTTTTTTTAAGCTTTTGGGTTTCAGAGATTGAAGTGGGATTCTGATGAGTTTCTAGGCTAAGTTTTTGTTGGATTATGTTGCTGGAAATGTGTTAGAAGTTTTGTGATAATTGAGTTGTGAAATTGGGATGGATTTGGGTGGTTTTGAGTGAGGTTTGAATGTTAAAAATGGTGGTTTTTTGGGGTTCGAGGGGCTGGGCCACAGCTCTGTTCTAGAGTGTCGCAGCCCTACGGAGCAAGGAAGAGCCAGGAAGGCTCTGAGGTAAGGGAGTGGCGCGACACCACAGGGGTAGGGCCGCGGTGCGTGTTTGTGTTCAGGGAGGCCTAACCTCTATTTCAGGGGGCGTGCTGTGGCATGGGTCTTAAGGGCCGCGACCCTTAAGGGCACTTTTAGCCTTTTGGAGGTTTTAAGTGCGAAAACCTAGTCTAGGATGCTCGGGATCGATTCTACTGTTTGGTGGAATTTGACGTCCCGGAAGCTAGAACTTTTATCGGAAACATTTTTTTCAATTATTGATGGAATACTTTATCATAATTGTGACTAGGTGTACGCTTGGGCCCAGGATAGGATCGTGCTCGGGGGTCGTCTTTCTTAATCAAAGCACTTGGAATTAAAGGTAAGAAAATTGCACCTGTTTCTGTGGATAGGTTGGGACTAAGTGTTCCTTATATTCGTCTGCACTGTTGTATGATTGTGATAAACCATGTGAATATGTTGGGGACTAAGAGCTCCCTATAATTGTATAAATGTCATGAGGTGGTATTATGCCATGGGGACATGTGATAAATGGCCTAAGAGTGCCGAAATCAGTACTTGCGCACAGGGCGTGGCTCAGCTACTGGTAGCTGAGGACATCTTATTAGTCACTGAGCTCGGTTAAGCTGGCCGGAGTCAGTGGATATAACATTGGGGATGACTTAAGTGAGCTGTAGACAGTGGGTTAATAAAGGGTGCGGCCTAAGGGCGCCGACCCTAAATATTGTTTAATGGTTGTGATAAACTGCTGATTATGAACGTGGTTACTATATTTGACTGATGGATATGATATGCTGATTATCTGAAGGAAAAGTTGTTAGTTTGTTGATTGTTATCATTAAATAGGTGAATGTTATGAATAGTTGAGTACTTGGTTATGCTTTGTGGAATAATTGGTTATTGATATTGATCTTGCTATGATATTGTGTTTTCTTGTTGGGCCTCGGCTCACGGGTGCTACGCGATGCAGGTAAAGGCAAGGGTAAGATGAATTGAACATGGGTTGGAGATCTCTGGGGGCGAGGTGTACATCGTTAGCTGCTCGGCTGCCACGACCGAGGGATTGTGCAGGGACGGAAACCTAAAATGTGTATTTTTCCATTAGAGTGGCTAAAATATTTATAACATTTGGAAATTCTGTAATTATGTCATTTAAACCCTGATTTGAGATCCCATGTACCAAACACTTATTTTAATGAAAATTAATCGTTTATAACCAAAATCTTTTAAACCTAACCTATTTATGTCTTTAGATTCACGTCTCTATTTAAATGACTTGATTTGCAAGTCTCACACTATTTCAAACACACAGTGTAACAGTCTTGGTTATCTAGGGCGTTACAATCCTCACCTTTCCTTGCACTTCTGAGGCTACGTCTCGCGTTTGTGGCAAGGGTGGTCTATCATCTGGTCTTTCATTTTCTCTTCGGACGTATCTGCACAAGTGTCCCCTTCGTATGAGTTCCTCTATCTCCACCTTTAAATGGGTGCATTCCGCGGTGGTGTGGCCAATGTCTTTATGATACTGATAGTACTTTCTAGGGTCTCTCTTTGACCGATCTCTCTTCATTGGTGGGGGTCTCCTGAAGTGGACCTGATTCTCGTTTGCTATGAAGATATGCTCCCTAGTATGTGTCAGGTCAATGTAGAAGGTGTAGGATGTTTGCCTAGGATTACCTCCGTGTTTGTGCTTCCTCTGGTGGTCATCTCTTGGGCCTTCATACACCATTTTCATTTTTGTGTCATTCGAACTTTCAGGGGCTGAGGGCTTGACAAGGGATGCCTTCAAGTTCTCATGGCCGTCTTCGACACGAATGTACTTCTGTGCTTGCTCGTAGAAGTCGTCTAAGTCTGTGACCTTCCTTTTGAGCATACTATCCCAAAGCTTACTGCCTGGGCGCACTCCGGCCATGATGTCCATCTTGAGTTCTCCCCTGGTCAGGCTTCCCACTTTAGCTGCTCCCATGTTGAACCTGTGGATGTAGCTCTTCAAGCTCTCTCCTTCACCTTGCTTTATATTAGCGAGGCTAGTTCCTGGTAAGGTATAATCGCGTACGACATGATGCTATTGGAGAAACTCATCAAAAAATTGTTTCCATGACCTAATAGACCCTGATCAGAGTCTCTTGAACCATTTGTGCGCAGGTCCTTTTAACGTGACAGCGAAGCAGTGGCACCTTACCCTGATATTAATTCCTCTCAATTTCATCAGGTCATTGAATGCGTCTAGATGGTATTTGGGGTCCGTATTTCCCTAATAAGGGGTCATATGAGGTTCTTTAAAGTTAGTCGGGAGTCGTTCCAACTGGATTTCTCGCGTGAAGGGCGACTCGTAGTCGAACTCTTCATCGGTAATGTGCCTCCCAAACGCCGTGACGATCTTGCTCTGAAGGCTCCTCATCTCAATGTCTAGCTCCTGCCGCCTCCTATTCAAGGAGTCCCTCAGCTCTGTAGGGTCGGCTTTTCCCTTTTCTCTACCATTCGGAGGGGCCACAGGAGGTGTTATCCTTACTTCAGACCTCCTTCTATTGAGCTTTTCTCTTAGGTCAGGTGGCGCTTCCTTAAAGGTGACTTCAACGTCATTATGAAGGTTAGCGTTGTTCTTCTGCTTTGGCCCCTGGGGCTGCTTCGCCTGCCCAGGGTGTTCACGCTGCTTTGTCCGAGGGGTATTACTAGTGGAGAGCTGAGTCCTCCCATCATCCACAGGGACCGTGGTTTCTTCGCCCACTGGGTCCTTTTCCTTTCATCTAGGAAGGGGCATGCTCGATTTTCCTTGTAGCAGGCCGTTCAACACCTCTTGCATATTTCCTAAGGTGGTATCTAGCCTTTGGTTCTTCCGGTGTAACTCGTGTATCTCTTCTTCATAAAATTAAGACCTAGAGCTCGATCTTATAGAATGCACTCGGTGACTCTTGCCCGGCTTGTGCATTGATGGACCCGGATCTTGCCGGCCGGAGTTCAGTACCTGTGGTGGCCTTGGGGGTGGGAGCTCTTCGGCATCTCTCGCGGGAGCAGCTGCGGATCATGGATGTTTCTCATCAGGCTGGGCAGCTGGGGATGAAGCCTCCCTCTCATTCCCAGAAACCGTGGGCTCCTTCGATGCATCCACATTTTTGGGTGGCGGAGGAATTTTCATGGAGGCTTTCATCTAATCTCTGTTGAGGTGGACCTCCATCTCTCGTGGCTCTTTCAGTCGCTTAAAGCGTCTTGGCATCTTTTCTTGCCAAAATCAATGGAAGAATAGTGGCTTGGCACTTATCCTTCCCATAGACGGCGCCAAACTATTGACGGTAAGAACTCATCAATGGAATATGGATGGAAAACTCAAAAACTTAAATCAGTATCTATTGAACACAAATGAGCTTATAGAAACTTGAAGGAAAAATACAAGTACAATATAGAAAGAAAACTCGTATATTGCTCTTAGATTAATCTAATCTTACAAGAATTTTTCCAACCCCCTTCAATGATGAAGTGAGGCTCTCTTTATAGTGGGCTCTAATGGCCCCTAATACATTGTGGTCCGAGGGGACAAAATTATTCATAAGTACACTGTTAGGGAAGTGGCACCAGATGTAGTGGTACAAGTGGTTGTGGTGTCGACTTTGATATATGGTCAGAGACATGCAAGCCATGTCACCACTCCTCGTAGTTCCACTACTTGCCAGGGATGGATGTCAGGGGTTGGCTGAGAAGGACCACACCAGGTACCTCACTTGTACGACCACTACCTATGTGGCGTGGATATGAGGGTCAGATGCTTGGGGTTCTCAGAGTAGAACACCAATACGTACTTCATGCCCGTGTGATCTACTTTTACACTCGTAGGGCGCCTATCCCTTTTACCTTTGAAAGCTCTTTATCCACTAATATAATCACTCCATTAGTACGAGCCGCCGTATGGTTGATTGGTATGTGCCGAGGGTGCAGCTATGTTGTGCGCGAAGCGCGTTTGATGAGGACCTTGCGAGGTGCTGGGCTTAGGCACATGAGCGAGGCACACGAGCGAGGCACGCGAGCCGGTGGTGCACGAGGCCCTCCTGCGAAGCACAGGCTTGGGGCATGTGAGACGGTGGCATGCAAGGCCCTCCTGTGAAGCACGCGAGATGCTAGCATGAGGCCCTCTTGCGAGACACGGGCCTGCGCACGTGAGCGAGGCATGCGAGACGGTGGCGCGTAAGATGGAGGCGCGCGAGATGCTGGCCCAAGGCCCTCCTGCGAGGCATGGACTGGGTCACGCGATACGGTGGCGTGCGAGGCCCTCCTGCAAAGCATGCGAGATGGTGGCTCACGAGACGCTAGTGCGAGGCCTTCCTGCGAGACACAGACCTGGGCACGCGAGCGAGGCACGCGAGACGGTGGCACGCGAGATAGGGGTGAACGAGACGCTGGTGCGAGGCCCGCTTGCAAGGCACAAGCCTGGGGCACGTGAGATGGTGGCACGCGAGCCCTCCTGCGAAGCATGCGAGACGGTGGCTCGCAAGATGCTGACGCGAGGCCCTCCTGCAAGACACAGGCCTGGTCACGCGAGCAAGGCACGTGAGACGGTGGCGCGCGAGATGGGGGGGGGGGGGGGGGCGTGCGAGACGCTGGCACGAGGCCGTCCTACGAGGCATAGCCTGGGGCACGCAAGATGGTGGAGCGCAAGGCCCTCCTATGAAGCACCCAAGCGAAGTACACGAGACGGTGGCGTAAGGTGTCTAGGTGCGCGGCACCTAGGCACGGGTCTGTAGGACCTTCAGTGAGGTGGGCAAGGGGAAGTGTACTTGGGCCTCGCGTGGGGTGAGACAGGCCAGTCTAGCGAAGGCCTTGTGTGAGGCTTGGGTCTTTTAGGATCATGTCCAATTTGGGGTGTTCACAAAAGGATTAGGTGATCAAATGATTATAAGATGAACTTAGAAACATTTAATCATCAATACTAACAACATAAACATAATAGAATGACAAAATGCAATATTAGGGTAAGAGAGATACAACCTTTCTCTTAGAGAAACTTGAACTTCAACTTGGGGAACTTCTAAAGCTTATACACAATAAGAATATTGTCATCCAAAATCTATATTCCAAGCCTTCCCTTATTTCTTGAAGCTTCAACCAAGTAGAATGATATTTGAGATTTAATAAGCCTTGAAACTCATGCAAGTCAAGCAATGCTTGATGAGTTTATTAGAGAAAACTTATGATATTTGAGAGCTAGAGCGAGATAGGTTAGAGATTTCAAGGCTTTTCAACTCTAATAACCCTTATTTATAATGTAGGCACCGACATTAAGTCTAACCAAAGGATTAGAGATTTTAAAGACATCATCTAGAGCTAAGTCACATAACTGTACGGTCCCGTACGGACCGCCTAGGCGATGCGTCACCTACTAGGTGGCGATGCGTCGCCTACTAGGTGGTGATGCATCGCTTGCCAAGCGATGTGTCGCCACCCTGCAGGCGATGCATCGCCTGCGGGGGATTTTTCCTCCTAGGCTCTTTTAGGCGATGTGTCACCTTGCATAGGTGACGAAACACTTATGCCTATGTAATAACACCCCAAGCATGACCCAAAAATGTCTCCAAATTCCTACAAACTTTTAGGAATGTTTGGATACCATATTGTATCACTTTAGACCCATAAAATTCACTTTTGGATGCCTACTACACAATATCATTTTTTCACTTCAACTTTTGTGAAAATGGTTAAGTGTTTTGCACCTCAACATGCAAACATCTGAACCATTATATTTAACCAAACTCAAAATCCCCCCACTTGGTTAAATATAATCATCTCTTCTTAACTTAAAAGTTTGGGTGCATAAAATAAAGTATCTTTCGATTTGAACTTTACCTTAGTGAAAGTATTACAAAGTCTTATTGAAGTCATTGGTGTCTTAAATATTTAACCAAGTACTCCTTAATTATAAGACTGGTAACACTTCACACACCTCCACTTGACCATTCATTTTCCCACTGTTGCACTTAACACTTTTCATGGCCTTGTGCTCATCCATTTCATAAACTTTCCGGGGAGAAACTGCAACTCCCATGAGATGCGGCACTACCTCTAAGTTCACATAGGTGAAGTTCTTATAATTACTTTGCTACCTGTAGAGATGCTTGTTTCACATAACTGAACTTTATTAAAATCCCTAGGCTTAACCCTCACTCGATAGCAACCAACACTAACCATCATTGGATGAAACTCATGACTATGTTAATGTTGAAACCATTCACTCAATTACTTGTTCTTACCCATTGAACTCTTGCCGTTGATGTATACAAGTTTGGAGTTGGGTTGCCATCATTGATGAATATATTACTCTAGGAGTTTCAGTCCTATCCCTTTTGAAGTGAAATTTACTAACCTCTTCACAAGAGGTTTTGTAAATGGATCTGCTAAGTTCTCACTTGTCTTAATATATGAGAATGATATGATTCAGTCTTAAATCAATTGTCTCACATATTTATTTCTTAGACTTATATGTCTAGACTTCCAATTATATATATATATCATTATCAGCTCTAGCTAATGTGGCTTGACTATCACAATATATCAAGATCATCGACACCTCATTCACAGTAATTGAGATATCCAACATGAGATCTCTAAGTCACTCGACCTCTTTGCCAGTTGTCGCTAGAGCTATAAACTCGGCCTCCATGGTTGAGTGTGAAATACATGTTTTTTTTTTGGAACCTCAAGAAAATGCTCTTTCTTCGAACATAAACACCCAACCACTTGTGGAGAGATTTCTCTTCCGCTTGATATCCAACTTGCATCGAAATATCCTTCTAGTATCTTTGGGAACTTTGAATATTGGAGGCCGAGCTGCTTGGTCCTCTTAAGGTACCCTAGAACTCTCTCAGTCACTTTCCAATGTTCCATACTTGGATTGCTAGTAAACCTACTTAATTTACTAAACACATATGCAATATCCGCTCTTGTACAATGAGTGGCGTAGATTAGACTCCCTAATGCACTTGCATACTCAAGTTGAGCCACCGCTCTACCATTACTCTTTTCAAGCTTTATGTTTGAATCAAATGGTGTATTTTCCTCTTTTATTTTGAGAAGACTAAAATTGTCAAGCACTTTGCACTTTCTCAACATAGTGAGCTTGACTCAAGGCATAACCCCCACTATTTCTTCTGACTTTTATACCCAAGATGGTTCCAAGGTCTTTCATCTTGAAAGTGGAAGATAGAAACCTCTTAGATTCTATTATGCCTTTCATCTCATTACTCAAAATACACATATAATAAACTATAGACACACTAAGATGACATAGCCATCACAAGTCTTAGAGTATAAGCACTTGTCCGTATCATTTTTTCTAAACCCTTTCGAAACTATGGCTATATCAAACTTCTCATGCCATTGTTTCGGTGCTTGTTTTAAACCATATGATAATCTAACAAGCCTACACGCTTTATGTTCATTTCCTCTTAGAAAAAAACCTTCCTGTTGTTCCATATAGATCACTTCAGTGAGATCTCCATTTAGGATTGTCATTTTGACATCCATTTCATGAACATAAAGGTTATATATTTATGATAAGGAAAATAGTACTATTATAGTTGTTGTCCTAGAAACCGGTGCATATGTGTCAAAATAATCGATTCCTTCCTTTTGTTTAAACCCTTTGTGTAATGCCCTGGTTAGCCAAGACTGTTACACCATGTATTTTAAATAGTGCTTAACTCACTAATCGAGTCATTTGGCCATAAACGTGCAACTAAATGTGATTAATGGTCCAGGGTTAAAAATTTCGGTCAAAAGGAATGGATATTTCATTAAAACATTAAACTGTACATGGGATCCCATAATAAATGTTTACAAAGTTGTTTACAGTTCCAAAATGGTCATTACAACTCAAAAGTAACAACCCGCCGACCTAAGTGGCAAAAATAGGGCTTCACCCTATTCCTTTGAGAAACATTGGTCGTGGTGGTCAAGCGGCCGCATATGTACACGTCGCCACCTAAGCTCTCCAACTCATGGCTGGTCCAGCTTTCCTTTCCCTTAACCTGGACCACATAGCACTAGCGAGCCAAAGCCCAGCAAGAAAACTTAACATGATCATAAGCAGTTAATAATACATTACCAAACATAATAAGCATGACTAATAGTAATAACCCTACTCATGCATGCATACCGTTCATATAAATGACTACATCGTCATATGGAACCAAATGCCCTAAATAAATGATTAATTGAATCATATCAGGGCATGTTGCCCAAGTTACATGATTAATAAATCACACTGGGGCTAAGCTCCCTAAGATCTAGGACTAATAAGTCACCATGAGGCCCATTGCCCTATCCTCTGTATAACCAGCCTTGGAATTGGCCCAACGTACATGATGCTTTAGTTTTCCATGATCATTGGGTTGGACAAGCGTATAATGTGATCGTGATTAGATCTAAACATATCGACCAACACTTTATGCACTATTGCTGCCCTTGACTCATAAGTCAATAATTTTCGACCAGCGCTCAGCGTTGTTGCCACCCTGGACTGATAAGGCAATACTTTTCGACTAGCGCTCAACGCTATTGTCATCCTTGACTGATAAGCCAACACTTTTCTCAATTATATAATGCTAACAGGAATTCATCATATAACAAATATCCATATACAAAGCATTCAACATGCTTAATCAATAATCACAGGCATAATCAAAATCATGCGCATTTACAAGGGTCCAATCCCTAATCAAATCTATATTCAACATTCGGGCCAAGCCCTAATCATCTACATCACATATTGGGTGCAGTTTTCTTACCCTTGGTCCGAGCACAAGTTATATATAAACGACCTTTGAGCACGATCCTGTCCCGAGCCCTAGCAGTAACATAGTCACAGCCATAAATAATAATCTCATAAGATTCAATCCTTAAAAATAAACTTCGAGACCACTCCCGTGCTCTTAGGACTTCTAATCCCACCCAACGAGGTGGTGGAACCATCCCCTGAGCCCCCAAAGTCGTCCCAAGCCCTAAAAATGGGCATTGCTGAAACAAGACTAGTGATTGAGTGCTGAAGATAATGCAGGGGCACCATCCAAATCAGAGAGTCATCCCTTGGCTTCCCCTGCCTAGCGCTAGGGCGCGAAGGACAACGCTGGGGCGCCATCCCTACAGTCCAGAATTTTCTTTTCTTCCCCTACATTTTCCTCAGAGTTCAAGTCACCAAAACCTCATCTAAACACCATCCAAACTCGCAATTTAACCCAAAAACCTCATCAATACACCAACCTCATCAAAACCCAAGTTTAAACACATTAAAAACACTACCAAAAACTCAATCCAATACCTTGAACCTTAAAGCTCAAGAACAACCATAAAACAAAAACAGAACACCATTAATACATAAATTGAAACTCACCTCAGCTGTGAATTAAACATCCTAGCTGCATCTAACCAAAGTCTAGGCCTCAGGTCTTCAATTCCAAACCTTAGCCTCCAAAATATCAAGAACTCCAAGGCTTTGAGAGAGAGAGAGAGAGAGAGAGAAACATGTAGAAAGAAAGAGAGGTAGGATGTTCTATTTTGATATCCCCTATTTGAGGTTTCCTTCAGCCAAGGGAAAGTGACAAAGTCGCTAATTTGGCGCCAAAATGACCATATTGCCCCTTAGCCTAAGCCTTGACCTCAAGGGTAAATTTGTCATTTGCCACTTATCCCGTTAATCATAATTAACATCTCACAATTCCTGTTATTTCTAATATCCTCAAATAATTACCAAATAATTTCCCCATTACAACTCACATAATCATGCATATTATCACATAATAATACTGTGTATGCTCAAAATTCAACACCAGTAAAGAACCCACCTCTCATGCCTCAGGTTCTTGGAAGGTCCTATGCAACCCTGTTTGAAGTCCATTTGAACCCCCAAAATTAGTGCTTAAATCGACTTGGCTCCAAATGACCACTTCGCCTCGAACTCCGACTGACATCCCGCAACCATCTCGCGAGACCAAGATCTCGCCACACCTCAGCGCACCTGGCAAGGGCCTCGCCTCGTCTTGGCACGCCCACCATCCGCGAGGCCCCTCCAGCGAAGCCATCCACAGGGTCTCGCGTTGGCTCGGCGCACCAACCATCCGCGAGGCCATCCACGGGGCTTCACCTCGCCTCAGCACGCCCACCGTCCGCGAGCCCACGTCTGTGAGGCCACTCCCGCGAGGCCTTCCGCGGGGCCTCGCCTCATCTTGGCGCGCCCACCATCCGCGAGGCCCCTCCAGCGAAGCCATCTCACGAATCCATCCACAGGGTCTCACGTTGGCTCGGCGCACCCACATCCACGAGGCCATCCGCAAGGCTTCGCCTCGCCTCAGCGCACCCACCGTCCGCGAGGCCACTCCCGCGAGGCCACTCCCGCGAGGCCATCTCGCGAGGCCGTCCGCGGGGCCTTGCCTCGTCGCGCCCATTGTCCGCGAGGCCATCCGCAGGGCCTCGCCTTGCCTCAGTGCACCCACCATCTGCAGGGCCTCGCACCTCGCAAGGGCCAATGCCTTGCGTGCCCTGTGCATGCCCAGGTGCTTCGGGTGTCTCGCACCCTGCACCTCAAGTGAGTGTCTCCTACGAAGGCCTATCGAGACTCCAACATTTAGAGGTAAAAGCCCAAGTATGATTCAAAAGGATCATGCTAGTACAATCTTGTACGGGGTACGACCTTTAAAACCCCGTATGTCTGATACGGATACTCATGCCAATCGAGCAGTGGGAGTACTGGGAGAGGGGACATGGCCTGTGTGTCTAGGGCCAGATGTCAGAGTCGACACCACCACCACCTGTACCACTCCTCTGACATTCATACAAATCAAGTAGTGGAGACATTCCCATGGTACCTGGCCATGTACTGGAACCAATACCACTACCCCTGAGACCACTCTCCTGACAGTGTACTTGTGTACCACCTGGTCCCCTAGACCACAATGTATCCAGGGCCATTAGAGCCCATTATAAAATGAACCGCACTTCCACATGGAAGGGGATTGGAAAAAATACTATAGCACTACACCATAAGAAATACAAATTCAGTTCACCATTTTTCTTCTGCAAGTGTTCTTTGAGTTTCCAATTAGATCTTTAAAGTTTTTCTTTTAATAATCTCTACGTTTCTATTTTTCTAACTTAACTTGGTTGACGAGTTCTCACCGTCAACAAATACCATAAACCAATTATTTCCCTCCTAGCCCCCTAATCAAGGCACTAAGCCATATTAGAGAATTTGAGACATTACACTTTGGCTACTAATCTAGCCTTAATTGTTTGTAATGTGCCATCGGTGTGATATTTCCTCTAGAATACCCACTTGCACTGAATTGGTTTTGAACCTTCAGGAAGATCTACCAGTTACCATGTGTGGTTTGACATAATTGAATCCATCTCATCATTTATTGCCTCCTTCCAAAAAGCGAAGTCTCTCGAAGACATTGCTTTTTGGATGGTTTTGGGATCATCCTCAACTTGAAGAACCATAGGAAATTTCCATGTAACTTCTTCAAGGTTACCCTCTACTAAGTAGAGTATTTTAACTAGATAACATTTCTAAATTAATCCCAACTCTTTAAGCCTTTGGCTTCTCCGAGGCAATATAGGTTGCTCATCAATGTTTGGATCTTTATCTTTACGAGATTCTCCAACACCTATGGGTTCTTAAGAGTTGATATCACAATATAACATATTCTCAATGAACTCCACTTCTCTTGATTCAATTATCACATTAGACTCAAAGTCTAATAGCCTATAGGACTTGCTAATTGAGGCATAGCCTACAAATGCTCACTTTACAACCCTTGGACCCAACTTGGTCATTTTAGGCTCTGTGCTCTTGCAAGAAGCAAGACACCCCCACACAGTAAGATAGCCTACGTTAGGCTTGTTTCCTCTCCATGACTCATATGGAGATACATTGTTCTTTTTCATAGGATTTTGATTCAATATATGACCCACAGCAAGCAAAGCTTCACCCCACAAATTATAACACAATTTAGCATGTGAAAGCATAGAGTTAATCATCTCAAGATAAGTCCTATTCTTTCTTTCAGCCATCCCCTTTTGTTGTTGAGTGTATGGTGCAGTGCATACATGTACAATGCCATGTTGTTCACAAAATACATTGAAATCATTTTAAAAGTATTCATCACCTCTATCAGTTCTAAAAGTCTTAATTTTCCTTTCCAATTGATTTTCTACTTAAACTTTATAGATTTTCAATAAATTAAATGCCTCATATTTACTCTTAAGAAAATACACAAAAGTATACCTAGAGCAATCATTTATAAAAGTCATGAAGTATCTATTTCCTCCCCTAGTCAACATGGCATTTAATTCACATAAATCACTATGTATTAAATCAAGCAAGTTTGAACATCTGTCAACACTTGGAAGATGTTTCTTTATCATTTTAGATTTTACACATAATTCACATTTATCATGCTCATTCACATCACAACTAATCAATCAACATTTAACAATTCTTTTAATTGTGCTATAACTTATATGAGCAAGTCTATTATGCCACAAAGTAATACAACTACAATTAATCACATTAAAAGATTTAGATTCCATATAATTATTGTCATTATCAAGAGTACAAAGTTTGATCATTCCATCACATGAATAATCCTTTCCCACAAAAGTGCCCAATTTAGTCAAAATGAGTTTACCGGATTCAAACTCCCTTTTGATACCAAATTTACTCAATAGACTTCCACTTATAATGTTTCTAGTCATATCGGTAACATATAAAACACAAGTTAATGTCACTTTTGTAACGCCCTAAACTCCTGGGACCGTTACGGTGTGCCTTGTAAACAGTGCTAAACTCGCTAATCAAGTCATTTGGCCAAAATCGTGTAACTAAGTATGATTAGCGGTTTAGGGATTAACAATTTTGGTTAAGATGTAACGTTTCATTAGAACGTTTATTATATACATTGGGATCCCAAAAATATAATTTAAAGGTCTATTATAAGAAAATATTTACAACCAGCCGATCTAGGCGTCAAAATAGGGTTTAACCCTAGTTCCTCTTCAAACCTCGGCCGTGGTGGTCGAGCAACTGCATATGTACACATCATCACCTAAGCTCTCCAACTCAAGGATGGTCCAGCTTTATTTTGCCTTTACCTGCACCACATAGCACCTGTGAGCTGAAGCCCAGCAAGAAAACTCAATATGCTCATAAACAGTCATATCATGTCATCAAATCATAAGGCACACGCCCAGCATATATAGTCCTATTCCGACAGGAAAAAAAATCCACGTAATGTTGAGTATAACACATCAAGAAATGATCATAATAATCATCCAGGGCTTTTAGCCCAAAATAGAAGAGTGACAGTGGTACAGTCACTAAGGTGGGTTCCGTTCCCAACAGCCATGTGACGATAGGGTCACCGGGCTTATAGATAAGTGATCCTTTCACTAGCTTAAGTAGGATAGGTGCATGATGAATAGTCACCAACATAACCTTCCTCATGACTCTAGAGTCATAACTATGGAACACTGTTCCCTAGCCATGTGACAAGCAGTCACCTAGGCATTAGGCCCTGGCTCTGAGTAACTAGTCTTAGACTAGCCAAGCGCTTATAAGTTTCATCGACCTTAGGGTCGGTCCAGCATTAATGCCCTAGAGTCATTCGACGCTGATATCGATTAGATCTAATCTTCATTCGGCCCTGTGTTTAAGACGCTTATGCCGTTTCTGACTCTTAGGTCAGTATCCCTGACTAGTCAGTACCATAGACAAGTAAACAATGCCACCAAACATATATCATATATCCAATATTCGAATACAGGCATTCATCATGCTTACTTAACAATTACTAGCATAATTAGGACCATGCATAAACACAGAGGCTCAAGCTCTAAACATTCTCATATTCAATAATCATAGCATGCCCTAATCACATATTTCTCGTGCATCACATGCATCATATTTAAACATCCAACACGCATCAAGAATAACCATGCATGTCACATATAATAATCCAACATGCATCAAGAATAACCATGCATGTCATACATACACAGGGTGCAGTTTTCTTACCTTTGGTCCAAGCACAGGTTACTAACAAACGAGCCACAAGCACGATCTCGATTCCAAGCCTCTAGTGATAACCTAGTCACAACCATAAATGGTGATCCAATGAGTTCAAATTCTAAAACCAATCCCGGAACTCAAACCTAGCCTCCAAGACATCAAACCCCACCAATCCGGGTAGTAGGAATGATCCCGAGGCCTAAAACCAAGTTCCCGAGGTCAAAACACCTAAACGGGCTCAAACCTGCCCAAGGGCTGTGGCCCTAACACCTTGGGCCGCGGCCCCCAGCCACTCCAGGAGCAAGGGCCACGGCGCCTAGTAAGGCAAAAATCTCCTCAGCAGCTTCTTCGAACCAAGGCCGCAGCGCCCAAGAACAGGGTCGCGGCCCCCAACCCAGAACTAGCCAAAACCCCGATTTCAACCTTTTAAAACCTCCCAAAAACATACCTAAACACCTCCAAATACACAAATCAAAGCTCCCAAACATCCCCATGATCCAAAACCCATAAAACCCAAGCTTCAAATCTAACAAAAACTCACTAATACACAAAGTCCAATCCAAGCTTTAAAAACTTTAAAAACTTAAAACTTGAATTACCTCCAATTGAGTTGTTTCCAACTAAATCCTCCAACTAATAAGCTTCTAATATTTCCTAGGATCACTATGCCTCGATCCTCGCTTGATTCCGAGTCCTATAACTCAAGTTACCTTTGAAAATGCGATCAGGAGACGAAAAGGAAACTTAGAGGGAGAGAGAACGTACAGAACGTTCTTTTATTCTTTTAAAAGGTTACTTCAAGCTTAAGTAACCTCAACCAAATCCTAACGCTCGGGGTCCCGAAAACACTCCCGGAGCAAAATAGTCAAAACCTCCAGAATTTCCCCCTGATCTTACTAACTCCCAATTTATCACCAAATATTTATTCCCATTACCCAATAACCTGGTAATGCTCTAAATACCCCTTGACTCACACCGAGTCAAGAATAAATCTCATTGTGACTTTCCCACTAACTTATCTCCTAGGATCTTCTTGTGCTGAGTAACCCTGGCATAACCAAATAATAATAAAGCACCACACGCATATCACATATATGTCAAATATGCCCGAAATGGCCAAAATATGAAAATCACCCAATTACTCATAAATGAGTTCACATGCATATTTAATACACCTAAACATGCATATTATCATTTAATAACATAATAAGCAATTATGGCCCTCCCGGCCTCCTAATCAAGGTCCGAAACCTTATTAGGAAATTTGGGGCATTACAACTTTCTTTTTATTAGTGAATAACACATCAATGGAGCTCCTTCCAAGTACCTTGGATCTCTTTTTATTTCCCATTTGGACTTCAAGTCCCACCTTTACACTTTCAAAGGTTTTGGAAAGAGTTTTATCATAGGTTGCATGAATGGTTGCACATGTATCATACCACCATCCTTGCACCTTTCTTGGGTTGCATTCACTTCACTCAAGGTTGCAATGATCATAATATCAAATGCATTGGAATTTGTATCATTACTTAGGTTTGCAATTATCTCATCATCAAATGCATTGATCTTAGTATCTTCACTTTCTTTTGCAATGATCTCATCATCAATTGCATTGACATGTTCACCTTCTCTTAAGGTTGCATTAGTCTCATCAATATATGCATGAACAATTTCAATTCTCTTTAGGGTTATCATTCATTCCTCATCGAATGAATTAAGTTCAATTAAGGTCATAATGATCTCATCATCAATTATATTAACCCTAATCTCATTATGGTTTATTTTACAATTACCATATCTCACATGATGATCAATAACTTTATAAACAATACAAGTTTAACAATAACCCTTGAATTGTTGATTAACATTCACCATTGTGCTTTTAACATAAACAATAAACTCAAACTCACAAAAATATGGCAGCAAACACATTTCATTCAAATTCATGAAATCTACACATTTAGAAATAAGGAATTTGATGATACCAATCTCCTTAAGTATGTAATCCCATTGAGTTGTCTCATCCTTTGTTGATGAAGATTTTGAATCCATATCCACATTCATGTAGAGCATATCCAAATAGAGTTTTCTTTGATCTCCCAAGGTTGTGTGTTCAACAAAAAATAAATCTTGAGAAACTTGAATCTTCAACTTGGGGAACTTCTAAGGCTTATTCACAATAAGAATATTGTTGTCCAAAATCTCTATTCCAAACCTTCCTTTATTGCTTGAAGCTTCAACCAAATAGAATGAGATTTGTGATTTAACAAGCCTTGAAACTCATGCAAGTCAACCAATGTTTGATGAGTTTCTTGGAGTAAACTTAAGGTCTTTGAAAGCTAGAAGAGAGAGAGAGGTGAGAGAGAGAGAGAGAGAGTTGAAAAGTATGACAAGGTTTTTCAACTCTAATAACCCTTATTTATAATGTAGGCACTATCATCTAGTCTACCCAATAGGATTAGAGCTTATAAACACATCATTTGGAGCTAAGTCAAGTAATTGTACAGTTCCGTATGGACCGCCCAAACTATGCGTCGCCTACTAGGTGGCGATGTGTCGCCACCCAGCAGAAGATGCATTGCCTTCATAGGGTTTTTCCTCCTAGGCTCTTTTCGGCGATACGTCGCCTCCCACAGGTGACGCAACAAAGGTGCCTCTGTAATAATGCCCTAAGCATGACCCAAAAATGTCTCCAAATGCCTCAAAACTTTTCGAGAATGTTTGGATACCTCATTGTATCACTTTAGACCCATAAAAGTCACTTTTGGATGCCTACTACACAATCCCGTGTTTTCACTTCAACTTAAGTGAAAATGGTTAAGTGTTTTGCACCTGAACGTGTAAACATCTTAACCATTATATTTAACCAATCTCAACAACCTCTCGAGGACACATATTCTAGGATGTTGTTCCATGTCCTGGTACATGACCGTCTCATACCCTCTAGTCCATCAGGTCTGCGAGATCCAGCATAGTGACATGTAGAGGAGGACACTTGCCAGGTGTCAAGCATAGTGACCCTAGACCACAAGCAACCATCTGACACCCACTGTTGCACAGACTGTCATGTTGATTATGTACAAGCAACAAGTAGGATATCTCACGATGCCTCCTAACATAGGAAATCATGCATCTATCCACATGACACTATCAGAAGTGTGTTGCCCAAAAAATAGTGGGCTGGTACCTCGTTTGGGGCCACTAAGATACACAGGGGTCCGGCAGCACATTAACTATTGGAATTTACCATTTACTATGTATTTAAGTCCCCATTAAGGGATAATGATTGTAATAAATTCCCAATAGTGAATTTAATTGCCCTCAACATCTATAAATAGGGCTAGGGCACACAATGTAAAAAATCTCAGATTTTTGTATTTAAAGCCTTGCAAAAGCGCTGCCTGAAACCTCCATAGAAGCTTGATACCCCCAAGATTTCTCATCCTAATACAAATGACTCGTTGACTAAAGTTTGTTTATAACCTGAACCATGTAAAACCCCTTGTCTCAACCTTTCTTTTCTTTAAGCTTCTTATAATTAGTTGTTAGCGAAATAGCTAATCAACAACTGCCTCTGTGACATTTGGGCATAATAAAATGAAAAATCAATGTTTATCCCAAATTCAAGGGTATTTTACATTACTATTAGTTATTAAAATTATTTAAATATGAAACAAAAGTAATTAATTTACAATATCCAAGAGTATTTTGGTTTTATTTGAAAATAGGGTACTACTTTTAAACTGATTACACAATACAAGGGTCATTTAAGAATTTCATTAAATAGAGTGTCTAAATTACAATTTTGATTAAACACAAGAGACTAAAGTGATATTTACATGAATAATAAATCTATTTTTTAGTTTTCTTTTAATTATATTCATTAAAACTATATATATTTTTTCTTTGTCTTTAGTCAATTTAAATATATTGATTAGTTTTTTATTTAAAAGTAATTTGTATATTTTTAAAACAAATAATGAGATGGACTAATGAAAGTGTTACATATGTCACTTAGTACATGTTAATGGAGAAGGTAATGATAAAAGTGCTACAATATTCATGTTCACCTTTGAGTTAGAAGAAGTGAAGAATAGAGTATTGATTGGACAACCATGGTGTTTCTCTAACTATCATCTAATCCTTGTTGAACCTTATGGATTAGATCAAGTTACTGATAATTTTTTTTTAAAATATCAATTCTAGATACAAGTTTATAGGATACCTTTTCAACACTGTTGACGGTCAGAACTCGTCAATGATTAAAGGTTAGAAAACTTTGGTCTCTATACTACAGAAAGCTTTGAATCAGATGGAAATAACTCAAATCAACAGAAGAAAACCAAAGCAACAATGGAACCAAGATCATATATTTCTTAAGTCTCTTTCATACACTCAGTTTTCCAACCCCTTAACCTGAGGGGTTGGGGCCTATTTATAGGGGGGCTCTATTGGCCCCTGATACAAACAAGTCCCAGACGACAAGGACGTACGCAGGTACTCTGATAGTGTAGTGGCTCAGGGCATAGTGGTGTCTACCCTGATGATGCCAGAGTCGTGGCCTAGGACATAGTACTGTCGGCTCTGGCGTATGGTCGGGGGTGTCCAAGTGGTACCACTACTCTTCGTACAGGTCCGTACCGCCACTACTCCTCAGATGCAGATGACAGGGTCGTGCCTCTATTCTCTCCACAACCGTACGCCCCGTGTCAGTACACGTGTCCTGTACCCGGTCATCCTCATCAATCCCCGTTTGATACCCAATGCTGGCTTGGCAATCCCATTAAGTGTCTCTAAGTGCTCCTCATGCCAATGTCAAGGAGGCTTCAACCTGTATGTGTCATGTGAAGCCAAGGCGCTAGGAGTTGAGGCTGGCCTACGCAGGTCACATGGAGGCGAGGCTGAAGACACGGGCAGCGCAACATGGCCGCACCCTCGCATAGCGAGGCTGCCCCTCTTCCCCTCAGGTGCAGGCGTGGCGAGGCTCGGGGCACGGGCGCCACAACAAGGCCTCACCCTCGCACAGCGAGGGTGTCTCGCGTAGCAAGGCTGACCTTCTTCTCCCGAGTGCAGGCGAGGCTCGATGCTTGATGGGATGGGGCGCACGCAGATGGCCAGCTGGGGACCCTCGCATAGTGAGGGTGACGCTCGGATTGGCAAGCGGGCGAGGGCCCTCGCATAGCGAGGGTGACCCTGTTAGCCCAATTCCCTCACCATCATGTGACGTCCTTATCCCCTTGTGCGGACAATGAGTAGCTTTTAGGATGTCTCGTAGTATAGAGCTTCACTTATGAATAGAATTCACAAGGGAAAAATTTCTACATTTACACTTCCCCCCGAGTCTATAAGTACACTTTTAAGTGTGTTTGTAGACTCTCTCTATTTCTCTTGCTTGACATGTACGGCCAACCTTGGGGGACTTAGCCTTGGAAAGTTTCCCAACGTCGCTCGAAGAGATATGAGGTGAGGCTTGGAGTTGTGTTTCTTTATAGTGTCCAAAGAAACACAACAACCACCTAACTCTTGGGGAATCCAAGAAAGTTCCTAAGATTGCATAAGGACCAATCATCCTCAATTGCAGATATACCTCAAGAGACTGTCTTACCTCAGACATAAAGCGTGCGGCCTGGAGAGAGAGCTAGAATCCCATCCCAGGGACACGGGTTCTGGTCTCTCCCCCCAGCAAGCGACATACATTTCCCAGCTACAATCAATCCTCCATGATTGCCTTTCTGAAATTGCTTGCCTAGAAGAAAACTTGCCCCCTGAGCCCTTTTCCTTTTGTCGTGACGAGTCTCCCGATCATAGGGATTCCTCCTCCGAAGGCGGTAGACGTGAATTGGTTAAACCGGAGTTCTATTTCATGGTTCCGCCCGTGCTTCCTCTCCTATCCCATGTCTTGTGCCCTAGGGTCAAGCAAAACGCTGGTAGGCATAGGACATGTGGGGGATCTTCCAGGACCCTCAGAAAGTCTGTTGCTCATAAACTACATATCTTTGTCCAGGTACCCGAGATGTCGAAGAGAGCCTTGGACACTTCCGATGAAACTGGCAGGTCCACAGTTACCCTGAAGAAACTGGGCAACATGCTGAAAGCTCATAAGTTAGCCTTGAATCTCAAGTTCGTTATACCAGAACGCAAGGAACGCGCGTCTGCACCGCCAAAAGGGTTTGTGGCATTCAGCGATTCCATAATCCGATCTGGTGGAGCTTTGCCACTTCACTCTTTCGTCATCAAAGTGTTGGACTACTTTGAATTGGCACCACTACAATTGTCCCCCAACTCCTGGGTGATGTTTAGCTGCCTATACGTGTTGTATCGTCAGGTGTACTCTAGGGGGCCTTCGATAAGCGAGGTTCATTACTTCTTCACCCTGAGGGAGAATACATCGGCCCCCGGGTTCTACCAACTCCAGAAAGTCGCGGCCCTTAAAGGGAGTTCCCTCGTGGAGGGATCTATTTTCAATAGGGGGTCGTGGAAGTCAGACTACTTCTTTACTTATAGTGGGCAGACCCGACACTCTAGCTTCAACACCCCACGTAAGGCTATTCTCACTTTGATCTCGTATATCAGAGGTTTCTCTTATTATTCGACTTCTCTCTTTTTTTTTATAGCTTTTCTAACTGTGGGTATTTCTTTTTGTTTGATGGCAGGTCTCTTAGGGGTTGTTGGTCCCAACTTGAAACGGTCGGCTCATGACCGAGTAATACAAATCTTGGCCATGTCGAAGGGATGCAAACGAGCCAGCGCCCTTTTCACAGAGAGCAATCTCCACTTGTACGGGTTGCTGACCCCGGACCAGAAAGTTACCCTATGCTCCATTTCCTCTGAATCTGAGGATCCACGCCCCGCGTCACCGGACCCCGCATCACCCATCCCTGCGGGTCCACGCCCTATGTCCCCCGACCCTGCGGGTCCACGCCCTACATCACCCGAATCTGTGGATCTACCCCCAGCGACACCCGTACTCGAGAGTCCGTGGGTATATGGTCACGATGAAAGAAATTATGATGAAGTAGCAGATAGGGATTATGTCTACCCCCCGGGCGACCATATGGATGTTGAGGAGACCGTGGTGTCTGAGAACTACTCCTATTTGTACTCTGTTGCTGGCAGGGCTAAGGGTGTAGTCGATGACGGTCATACTGGCGGTGCTACCTCTCGGATGTCACCGTCAACGCCTGGCGGCGAGTTTTCCTTCGATGTCCCTGTCCCTTGCCTCTCCATGCCTAGAAGGAATTTTTTCATTCCTCATTTTGATGGGGCTCCTTCACCCCTGAGGAGGTATCCCAGGCAGGCATCTACAGGTGTCTCTTTAACCCAGGAAACGACTCTGCACTCTTCTGCTCCCCTCACCACTGCAGATGGGTCAGGGCCTTCTCGGTCCCCATCCTTGCCAAAGCGGGCCTCGGCAGGCACTCACGCCTCCCCCGGCCCAGCTCATGTTTCTATTCCTGAAGATCATCCTCTGGCGAGCCAGTATGGGGAAGCCATAAGCCATCACTTGGGAAACTTTCCCAAAGGTGAATGGGGGACGCTGCACAATGTCCCCGAGGCTGAGCTAGAGAACGCCTATATGCGAGCCTCCCTGCAGGTATTTGTCGTGATACTTGGTTTATTCATTTACGATGGCCATATATATACTTCTTATATTATTTCTGGTATATCATCTAACCCTTGAGGCTTTGTTTCATATCCTCGCCCTCACTCAGGCTTCCATCTTGAACCATCGGCTGCTCGCCTCCCACTCTTCATCGGCCCAACGTTTGCAACACGAGCTTGAGGAGGCACTGGGGAACCTATCGGTGGCCGAGACTGCAAAGGATGCCTTGTCAAGTCAACTAGCCGAGGCGGTGTGCCAGAGGGATACCGCCTTGGCCCGGGCTACATCAACCTCTCATACCAACATTCAGCTGGAGGCTACCATCCAAACTCTAAACGAGAGGATCGCTATGCTCGAGGCTGAGCTTGTGAACGTTGAGGATCACATAATCGAGAAAACGTTGCATGCTATCTGGAGGACTAACCCCACCGTTGACCTATCTCCTTTTAGAGACTATGCCGTAGAGAATATTTCTGAGTGGAAAGGTCGAGGTGGAGATTTGTAGGTTCCTTTGTACTCAGTCTATGTATGCTTTTGCTATGTAATCCCTCGCACTACTTCTTCTCTTTTTCTCTTTTCTTTTTTTTTTTAATCAAACTTAAGGGGCTCTGGTAAGTCCCTCTTATCACTATTGTTCGTGGATTACATATTTTTCTTTGATCTGATGGCGATAATCTTTCTGGTGCACCTTGATTATACTTGTAAGGACACGTTAACCCGTTGGGCTGTTGGGGTCCTTTTATATTCGTTGCGCGCGCTTGTTACTTTTTGCGAGAAGCGTCCTTCTCGTCCTTATGCATAGTACTATTTTTTCAAGGGTCCCTTGTGAGACCCTTTTTGGCTAGCCAGCTTAATGGCCGATCTAGACTTATCCGGTGATTCCCTCCTTACGGCCTCACCTCTTGGGGTGTCGGCCTTTAGTTAGAGGTCATCCTTTTAAATTGTTCCCTTGATATTCATAAGGGTAGTTAATCCTTTTGAATATAAGAGAATTTTTTTTTTACTCGTGCCTCTTATCCTACCCCCCAAGTGCTTGGTGAGATTTATTTCAGCAGGCAGTTCGGTTGATGCTCGCATGAAAAAGAAAAATCACATGTGAAGTTGTGAACATTTTCATTCATAGTAGTCAGATTACAACGATATACATATAAAAGGCTTCCATCTACTTGGGAGGTTATATAGGCCACCCCTTTGATTCTCGTCTACTAGGCTAACATAACATGCAACAAATTAAACACAGATACTACTTGCATCAGACGTGGGAGTCTTACTGCTAGTCTTACCCGGTTGGGCCCTCCACAATTCTACGGTCTAGTTCCTGTGGGTCTGTGCCCCCATGCACCACCATCGCCATCGGTTCTCGCGGTTTCGCAGGCGTGTGAAGGGAGGTGTTATAACACTCCCTCACCTCTCTTTGTTCTCCCTTCATACTTGCTACCCCACCAGGAGTTGGGAACTTGACGGTGAGGTGATATATTGAAGTGATTGCTTTCAATTCTCTTAGGGATGGTCTCCCCAATACCGCATTGAAAGCTGAAGCACAATCTACTACAATGAAGTTTGCCATGATTGTGGTCTGTCGGGGTTGTTCTCCCATGGTGAGTGCTAATTCGATCACCCCTAAAGGTTGTATCGAGTCCCCCGCGAACCCGTACAAGGAGGATTGACAAGGTTTCAAGTGTCTAATGCCCAAACCCATCTTCTCCAAGGCGGGGTGATATAAGATATCTACGGAACTTCCATTGTCTACGAGGACCCGATGCACCCGCAGGTTGGCCAACTGAATTGTCAACACCAAAGGATCATTATGGGGAAAGTGCACCCCTCGTGCATCCTCCTCTGTAAAAGTGATTGAGTCATTTTCTCCCTTAAAGCTTTTCGAGGGGCGTTGTTCCCAACTCATGACACAGGGTGGTGGACTTCACCTGGCTTCTCTAGCGTACCTATCTCGTCCTTTCCGGGAGTCTCCCACAAACCCCGGACCTCTGAAAATAGTTCTCACTTCTCCCTGGATCTCTGGAGCTCCTCTTTGCATCTTAGATATCACTGGTTCGTCCTCCGACTTCGGCCTTTCTCTCCTGACATATCGGCCTAGGTGCCCCCTGTGGATGAGCTCCTCAATTTCTTCTTTCAAATGAATACAGTCTGCTGTGATGTGACCAATATCCTTGTGGTATTGACAGTATCTATTGGGATCCCTCTGGGACCGGTCCTTTCTCATTGGTGGGGGCTTCTTGAAGGGGACCAATTTCTCGTTGGTGAGGTAGATATGCTCCCTGGTATCCGTCAAGTTCGTATAGAAAGTATAGGCCGCTTGCCTATGGTCGCTTCCCCGCTTGGGCTTTCTATGTTGATTGTCCCTCGACCCTTCGTATGCCCTATTCTTCTTTGCTCCATTCGACCCTTCATTAATTGGGGGCTCTGCAGTGGACTCACACTTTCCCGCCTTTAAGTTCACATGGCCATCCTCTACACGAATATACTTCTGCGCTCTCTCGTAGAAGTCATCTAGGTCTGTGACTTCCCTTTTGAGCATATTATCCCACAATTTGCTTCCTGGACGCACCTCGGCGGTGATGGCCATTTTTAACTCCCTGCGGGTCCAGCTCCCCACTTTGGCTGCTTCCATGTTAAACCTGTGGATGTAGCTTTTAGACTCTCGTTTTCTCCATGTTTTACATTGGTGAGGCTGGTGCCCGGCATTGTATAATCACGCACGGCGTGATGCTGTTGGAGAAATTCATCCGAAAACTGTTGCCAAGACCTGATGGACCCCGGCCGAAGTCTTTTAAACCACTTGTACGCGGGTCCTTTCAAAGTGACTGCGAAACAGTGGCATCTAGCCCCGCTACTAATCCCCCTCAACTTCATCAAGTCACTGAATGCGTCTAGATGGTATTTGGGGTCGGTGCTTCCTTCATACGGGGTCATATGAGGCTCCTTGAAGTTGGCTGGGAGTCGGATGGCTTGGATCTCTTTGGCGAAGGGTGATTCATGGTCGAACTCCTCCTCAAGGCTTTGCCCTCCAGACGCGGTGACAATCTTACTCTGCAAGCTCCTCATCTCTGTATCGAGGTCTTGCCTCCTCTTCTTCAGGGAGTCTCTCAACATGGACGGGTTGACATCTTCCTTTCCTTTGCCGTCCTGGGGGACAGTAGGAGGGGTAGTCCTCTTATCCGCCCTCTTCTTGTTGAGCTCTTCTTGTAGATCCGAGGGCGTCCTCTTTGAGGTGACCTCGATGTCGTTGCAAGAGCCAACATTGTTCCCTTGCCTTGGCCCCTGGGGTGGCCTCGATGGTCCGGGATGCTCATGCGGCTTCTCCCTGGGGGTGTTACTGGTGGAGTGTCTGGTCGTCCCATCGTCTACCGGGACAGTGGTTTCCTGACCTTTCTCTTTCCTCTTAGGTAGGGTCACGCTCGATTTACCTTGCAACAGGCCATTCAGCACCTCCTGCATGTTCTCCAGGGTGGTCTCTAGCCTTTGGTTCTTACGGTGCAGCTCACGAATCTCCTCTTCATAGAAACGAGATTTAGAACTCGAGCTCACGGAATGGACCCGGGGTTGTTTATCACGTCTATGCGTCGAGGGGCCCGGATCCTGCTGGCCAGAGTTCGGTACCTGCGGTGGTTTGGGAGGCGGGAACTCGTTGGCATTCCCGGGTGGTGCGGTAGTTGTTCTTGGAGGATTCTCACCGGGCGGGATGGCCAGCGATGAGGCCTCCCTGTCATTCTCGCGAACCTCAGGGTCCCTTGGGGGCTCCACGTCTCGGGGTGGAGGTGGATCCTTCATGGAGGCCTTCAGCTGGACTCCGTTAAGGTGGACCTCCACCTCTCGTGGCTCCCTGAGTCACTTCGAACGTCTTGGCATTTCTTCTTGCCGGAAGTAATGGTATAACAGTAGCTTGGTGCTTACGTTCCCACAGACGGCGCCAAACTGTTGACGGTCAGAACTCGTCAACGATTAAAGGTTAGAAAACTTTGGTCTCTATACTACAGAAAGCTTTGAATCAGATGGAAATAACTCAAATCAACAGAAGAAAACCAAAGCAACAATGGAACCAAGATCATTTATTTCTTAAGTCTCTTTCATACACTTAGTTTTCCAACCCCTTAACCTGAGGGGTTGGGGCCTATTTATTGAGGGGCTCTATTGGCCCCTGATACAAACAAGTCCCAGACGACAGGGACGTATGTAGGTACTCTGATAGTGTAGTGGCTCAGGGCGTAGTGGTGTCTACCCTGATGATGCCAGAGTCGTGGCCTAGGACATAGTACTGTCGGCTCTGGCGTATGGTCGAGGGTGTCCAAGTGGTACCACTACTCTTCGTACAGGTCCGTACCGCCACTACTCCTCAAATGCAGATGACAGGGTCGTGCCTCTGTTCTCTCCACAACCGTACGCCCCGTGTCAGTACACATGTCCTGTACCCGGTCGTCCTCATCAATCCCCGTTTGATACCCAATGCTGGCTTGGCAATCCCATTAAGTGTCTCTAAGTGCTCCTCATGCCAATGTCAAGGAGGCTTCAACCTGTATGTGTCATGTGAAGCCAAGGCGTTAGGAGTGGAGGCTGGCCTACGCAGGTCACATGGAGGCGAGGCTGAAGACACGAGCAGCGCAACATGGCCGCACCCTCGCATAGCGAGGCTGCCCCTCTTCCCCCCGGGTGCAGGCGTGGCGAGGCTCGGGGCACGGGCGCCACAACAAGGCCTCACCCTCGCACAGCGAGGGTGTCTCGCGTAGCGAGGCTGACCTTCTTCTCCCGAGTGCAGGTGAGCTCGATGCTTGATGGGACGGGGCACACGCAGATGGCCAGCTGGGGACCCTCGCATAGTGAGGGTGACGCTCGGATTGGCAAGCGGCCGAGGGCCCTCGCATAGCGAGGGTGACCCTCTTATCCCAATTCCCTCACCATCATGTGACGTCCTTATCCCCTTGTGCGGACAATGAGTAGCTTTTAGGATGTCTCGTAGTATAGAGCTTCACTTATGAATATAATTCACAAGGGAAAAATTTCCACATTTACAAACACTTATCCCAACCCTTGGGCGAGACTATTGTGAACACTCTAGGCAAATTCTTAGAATACAACCCATCTCGAAACTATAGGTTCATGCTGTTGGTTTTTGATCATGTGATTGACAGTGCAAGGGAAGCATTGAATATTACAATGGGATAACAATAATTATTAAAGCATAAGAATGAATCACTCTAGGAATCATAAATAGAATGGGATCTTTCTCATGCGATATGAATCTGAATAAAAATAAAAATTACAAATACCTTGTGTAGATCAAATAGCGTCTTAGCCTCCTAACCCACCATCTTCTATAGTATGGCTTGCACAAAGAGAAGGAGACAAGTGGATGTCGATGCTATTTAGTAGGATACACAAGAACACTAAAGAATGTTCTTCTCATAATATATAGAGAACAAAGTTCTCTATTTTTCTCTCTTGACAAATAACGTGAAATGCATCTGATGTCTTATCTTCTCTCTTGATGTTATGTTCTATTAGTATAACAATAGAAATAAGACCTAGCTCTAATCTCATTGGGCCATGCATTAGGGCTATATACAGGTCAGATTTTGCAGGTTTCAGATTTTTGAGTTCGGGTTTTGAAAAATGACTACCGAATTGATCTGAATATATTCAGATTTGATAAGGGTTCGGTTCTAGAAAAATAATATTTTTAGAAAATGTTGATTGTAACATGTGTCATATGGTTTGAGAGGAATAAAATGACACATGGACAATCAGCACGGCAGCCACACCAAGTTTTTCCATGGGTATCGTACTATTGTGAAACAATAAAAAGTGCACAAATACTAACCGAACAATCATTACCATATGAAAGAGCTCCAAATCAAAGAAGAGAGGAATTAGGGAACCATCCTATTACTTTATTTCATGATACTGCAATTTCAAATCATATGAATACAATAGGATTTGGAGCAATCATTTTTTCCTGAGATCAAAAAGTTATGGCAGCTCTATCAAAACCATTAAAAGGTATCATGTTGTTCTTTCAACATTGTTTAATTGTTTCAACTAAATCTCATTGATACTAAGACTCTTGAAATCTGTTATTATAAAAAAATTAACCTTATAATTACAAATTATAGGAACTTAACCAAAGGGAATTCACTTTGGTTTGTTGGTTTTTTTTAATCTATCTTTGTTTGTTTTCCAGAGGCCTTATCAACATTTAAATTAGAAGCAATCGCACGACTAGTAGGAGTTGACTAGGCTCAAAGACTTGGCCTTCTACTTGCTATAGTTTCTTCTGATTCCCTTTCTCCAGTTTTGGCTTTGAAAAATAACACAACCTATCAAAATGTCCCAAAAAAAAACTATCAAAATGAACTAGGTTCTATTTTTTTTTAATATTAGAACTTTGTTGTCTAATTTTCTGAAGGTATCTCTCTCGCATGTTGGTCGTAGGTTTACTACTATGACCCATGGATTAGCTAAGTATACCCTTTGGCTAGAAAATTAGTTTTGTTGGTTGGAGGAAATTCCTCCTCCCATTTCTACTATTTTTCCATTACAATCAGAATAATAATAAAGTCTATTCCCAACACAAAAAAAGTGCCACCGTTGAAAATGTTTGGGTATTTTTGCTTCTAATATCTATAATTTTTTTTTCAATGAATTTGAAATTATCTTTTATTTTTGGAGGAAAATAATTTTACTGCTAAAATTTATAGTTTGGGAACTTAAGTGCAAAAGAAAGTATAGGTTGGAAGCTTTTGTTTCAAAATTCTAGTTTAACAAAAAAAAAATTAAATTAAAAATTGAAAAGGACAAATTAATAGATGCAATTTGTTTTAGAGGTTAGGAAGTTAAATGCCACAAGTTTAAGATTAGAGATCTAAATGCAAAAGTCAAGTTAGGTGGGATAATTTTATTGTCAATAAACCTAAATAAAATTGGATTGACTACTTTCAACACTTAAAGTGTATCCAATCAACAGAATTAAAGATTTCAAAATTTTATTTTAATCCAATATACAAAAATATGAATATCAACATGTATTGAAATGTGTCGAACATACGAATTGGATTAAATTGGGTAGATTTTGAATACTTTTCTAATTCACTATAAATTTATTAAATAAGACAGTGATATTATTCATATCTAAATGCTGAAAAAGGTGAACAAATTATTTGTTTAACAATGAAAGTTACCCAATCCACACTGCATTTTGCATTGAGAGTTGATTTTAAAGTTTTTCAAATCGTGTTAACTTCACTACATGCCATATACTTAATATTTCAAATTGTGTTAATTGTACAGCATTGTTCATACTTAATATTTGTATAATATATATATGGATTATTTGCGGTGAAAGTACCCAAGTTATTACGTTTGTAGCACTTAAGTACCCAATTTATTTTTTTGGCGGCGAAAGTACCTTTCGTCCATGTCTTGGTGCAGTTTGGTACAACTGTCAATTCTCATCATTAAGTTTGTCTGTGAAATGTAGGCAAAAGTACCTAATTAAAGGAATCTTTGCGAAGAAAGTATCCAATTTAAAAGATGTTTGCGGCGAAAGTACCCAATTTAAGAGATGTTTGCGGTGAAAGTACTCAAGTTATAAGAAAATTCCATACCATGTAGGCGGACTTAACGACGAAACAGGCAGCTGCACTAAACTGCACCGAAACATGGACAGAATGTACTTTCGCTGCCAAAACAATAACTTTGGTACTTAAGTGCTACAAACACAATAATTTAGGTACTTTCGCCGCAAATATTCATATATATTAACACAAGTATTGTATTATTGTATTATTTTTATATATTTGTATTAATTTATGCGTTTTAATATATTATCTTTTATTTTTAAATTTTATGTTTAATAAACTAGTTGATATTTTTATATTTTTTTTAATTTATGAAAATAGTTTTTTTACCATAATAAATCAATGTTAATGTTATAAAATAAATAAATCAATGTAGCAAGTACCACATTGTACTTCTGAAAGTGCAAGTATAGTTTGATTTGTCATTAATCCTTTAAATTTTAACTGTATGGTTACAAGAATTACTTAATTACATATTATAAATTTTTAATTTCATTTCTTTTGAATTAACCTCGAAATCTCACACCTACTAGGAGCAGCTCCAATGGGACTGCATTTCACCATTTTTGTGTTAAAAAGACAAAAAAAAAAACACTCCAATTGGACTGAATATACGTGGCATTATAGGGATTGTAATTTCTTTTAAAGATTTTTTATAAATATATATTTTTAATGATGTTTTTCATTTATATGGTCCTATATTTTTTTTTTCAAAAATATAACCATATTCTTTTTTCTTTCAACAGTTTGGTTTGGTTATGATGAATTGATTTCATTGCTTTGGTTGATCTGCGTAAAAAATCAAACACAAAATCAATCTAAACAACCAAAATAGATAACAAAAGCAATTTAATCAATTAGTGATAAAATCAACCTTTTTAAACAAATAAACAAATTAAACAAAACAAAAAAAACAATAAGAAATCAACCTAAATAACTACATAGTGAACTTGATCATCAAACATTGAAAACAAAAGCAACCTAATCAACCAGTATAGAAAGCAAAAACAACTAAATGAACCACTCATAAAATTAACCTAATCAACAAAAGAGACAATTTGAGTTCAAAGCTGAAAATTTATTCTACCAGCCAAATGCACAAGTCGAATGCTTATAAGTTGCCAAGTCCAACAAATGAGTATGGAGTTGATTTTGTTGCAACAAACTATACTTTCTTTCCTACCGTATTTTCCTTCCAATTAAATTTATTCTTAATTTTAATTTTTCACTTTGTTTTGTCAAAGTTGGCACTCTATATCCTAGTAGCATGCATTCTTAGCATATACATCAAAATCACCGACTCTCCTTATCTTTTCCTTGAAACAACTAAAGCCACCCACTTGTTGATAAAGTTCATATAAAATGATAGACACGAGATGCGAAAACAAATTCTACTTAATGCAAAATTTATAATGTCATATTTTCAAAGTGAAAGGGTGAAGTAGTAAAACAATACCTGGACCTCCAACAACTAATAATTTCAAAGGGCATGTGCCTTTATAAAATCTCAGTGGAAGCCCTCATTGAATTCCTGTGTTTTCAAAAGTAGAAACGAAGATATTATGACATCAATAATGTAGTTTATTCCACGGTAATTGTTGTACCCAAAAATATGAGCTGAATTACTCAGCATGGGGTACAATTGATAGACAAGCCTATGAAGAAAACGCATATAGAGTATCTTGCTAATTCTGGAGAAAGCAACTCGAGACAACTTGACACCCTACGAGAACCTGATGTTCTCCAAATCGCTTCTTGCTCCAACAACTTAGTTCGAGAAATCCATCGCCCAAATTGCCTTCATGAAACTCTGAACGTGACTCGTGTTAGTTCACATTAGTCCTACAACACCCAGCTCGAAGAATGTGTTCAGCTTGCGGAAGCTTGGTTATGACACACAGTGAAGGATCCCAAAAGACTCAGAGATTCTTTATGTAAGTGTTATTTTTGTCATGCATTGTTTTTCATGTTATAACACTGAAAGCCCGGTAGCACGTGATTTCTATTTTCAGCACATGTCTTGCTTAGCTGGTTTTCTATTTTTAGCCCTAGCATATATATTCATTTGTTTTGTTTTTCCCTTGCCTTTTTGAGCAGCTAAAAAGTGTCTTCTCCAAGAAACACTCTCTTAAAAGGTCTGAAGCTCTTGATGCTTCATTATTCATTGCCCATGGCATTTTGGTGATTCCTCACCATTTATCTCAAGTTTTCTGGTGTAAACCTTGAACGGATTTCAAGAAAAGTCTCAAGGGGAGCTTGAGCAGTAGCTCGAGGGACTCCAGCAACGTTCAAAACCAGTGGGAGGCTGGTTGCTTGAAGACTTTCAGAAAATTGGGAGTTGTTTGTTAATTGTAAACCAAATTAGAAGGGAGTCTTAATTTGTGTTTTGTTGTTTGTATTTGTAATAACTCTGATTATTTTAGTGAATTTGCTTCACCTCTGGACTAGGTCCCATGGAGTAGGTCGTGAGAAATCATGGTTGAACCATGTAAAAATGATTGTGTCATTTTCATTACTTTTGCACTTAATTACTTTTCAAATCTTATTTTAATTTGATAAATTGATTGAAAAATTGGCCGAGTAGTTGAGTAGCAGTAGTTAACTAACTTTCAATTAGTACCAGAGCTTGTGTATTGATCCTTTCTTGTCTTTAGTTAGTTTATTTGCTTCTACACTAGTTATCATGTGAGTTGGTTCCTTAGGGGGTGTGTGAGTGTGTTATTTTTGCTGCTGTGTTCTGCATTTTCTTAGTGTTTTTTTTTGCTGCTGTGTTTGTATTGATGGATTGCTTCAAACAAGGTGGGTCTACTACTAGACCCCCTATGCTTGATGGAACTAACTATGCTTATTGGAAAGCTCGAATGAGAGCTTTTCTCAAAGCTATGGATGAGCGTGTTTGGAGTGCCGTGGTTGACGGCTGGACTTCACCTACCATCAAGGATGGTGAGGACACTAAACAAAAGCCCATGTCGGAATGGACTACGGCTAAGATTGAAAAGGCTAATTGGAACTCTAAAGGAGTTCATGCTATATTTAATGCAGTTTCTGTGAGTCAAATGAAGGCTATAGCAAATTGTGAAATAGCCAAGGATGCGTGGGATAAGCTGCAAACTAAAAATGAAGGAACAAAAAATGTCAAAAAAATCTAGATTGAGATCTCTCACTATTGAATTAGAAAATTTAACTATGAGAGATGATGAGTCTATCACTAAATTTCATGCTAGATTATGTGATATTACTAATGAATATTTTGCTCTAGGTGAAACTTATTCGGACTCCAAGCTTGTAAGGAAGGTGCTCGGAGCTCTCCCTAGGAAGTTCAAGTCAAAATTTACTTCCATTGAGGAATGCCATGATGTTGATACCCTTGATTTGGATGAGCTGATTGGATCATTGCAAAACTATGAACTCACTATGAAAAGGTGGTCTAAAGAAAAGAAAGAGAAAAGATTTTCTAGTGGAGTTGCTTTATCTCACAAAGTTGCCAAAAATATTTTTGTGGGAGATTCTCTTGAGAATTTAGATGAGGAAAAGGTTGCACTGCTCACCAAAAATTATGCTAAGTTTCTAAGGAACAATATAAAAAAAGGCAGCAATGATTTCAAATGAGAAAACTCAAGAAAACCACCAAATTTTCCTCGAAAGACTACTCATTTGGGAGAAAAGAGAAACCCAAAGGGTATTCAATGTTGTGAGATTTAAGGCTTCAGGCATATACAGGCTGAGTGTGCAAACACTTTGAAGAAAAAGGGGAGAGCTCTGGCAGCAACCTGGAGTGATAGTGAAGAGGATCAAAAAGCTGCGGAAGAGGATAGTTCAGATTTGGAAGAAAACTTTGTTGCTTTCACTGTTAAGACATCAGAAACACCATGTTCAGACACTGACTCAGATGGAGTGTGTAGTGATGAGGATGACTTGGACCAGCAAACTGCCTATGAACAAATGTACAATCAATGGGTTAGCGTGATAAAGAAAGCTAAAAGTCTGGAGATTAAAGTGGGAGAACTCGAAGAAGAAAGGAGAAACTTGTTAGGAAAAGTTGATTCTCTTACTTTGGACATTGAAGAGAAGAGGGTTGCTCTAGAAAAAAATGCAAGAAAAGCTGGACTATGCTAATAAAACCATTGAGACATACACTGTTGGTCAAGATTTATTTGACAACATGATGGGAATTGGTCAGTTTTCTAGAGAGAAACATGGAGTTGGTTTCAATCAACCATTGGCTATCAAAAAGAAAGATCTCCCAAGTTCATCTCAAAAAGTGCCTCCCATTAGCCCTTCATTTCTTGCTACTTCTAAAAATTCTCTAGCCACAGCAAAATTTATTCCTATATGCCATTTCTGTGGAAAAAAGGGTCATATTCGTCCAAGATGTTACAAGTTGAATTTCTACTTGTCTCATCTTATAAACATCTCTAAAGATAAGGCTCAAGTCTCTCTTGTTGGAAGAAAATAGTGGAGAGCAAAAAATGCTCATACTAAGGCTCTTGTGGTTCATACTTCTCTACTAGCTTGTAACAGTGACCAGTGGTACTTTGACAACAGGTGTTCTCACCACATGACCGAAAAAAAGCATCTTCCCACTAATCTTTTGTCTTATATTGAGGGATATGTCACCTTTGGTGATGGGAGCAAAGATCGAATCATGGGAAGAGGGAAGTTGCATCTACATGGTTTACCTCCTCTAGAAAATGTACTCTATGTTGAAGGTTGAAGGCTAACTTGATAAGTGTTAGTCAAATTTGTGACGAAGGGTGCACGGTTCTTTTCTCCAAGACTGACTGTACTGTTGTTTCAACATCTGGAATCCATGTCTTAATAGGGATTAGATCTAATGACAATTGTTATCTCTTAAGCATCAACTTAGTGTGCAATGCGGCAAAGACGGATGAAACTGAACTATGGCACTACAAGTTAGGTCATCTGAATTATAGAGATCTCAGTAAACTTGTGAAATTAAAATCGGTTAGAGGTGTTCCAAACTTGGCTCCTTTGAAAGACAAAGTGTGTGGTCCTTGTCAACTTGGTAAACAAGTCAAAAGTAGTCATCCTCCCTTGAAATTTATGGTTACTTCCCAAGCTTTAGAGTTGTTCATGTTGATTTGATGGGTCCTATGCAAACAGAAAGTCTGAGTGGCAAAAGATATGTTATGGTGTGCGTGGATGATTACACTAGATTCTCTTGGGTTAGATTTCTTAGAGAAAAATCTGACTCTTTTGAAAATTTCAAGGAACTGTGCCTCTCTTTGCAAGCTGAAAAGGGTGGAAAGGTTAAGAAAGTGATTCGTCTTAGAAGTGACTATGGCAAGGAATTTGAGAACAACATCTTTGCTGATTTTTGCAACCAAGAAGGGATAGCTCATGAGTTCTCAGAGCCGAAAACTCCTCAGCAAAATGGGGTTGTGGAAAGGAAAAATTGGACTCTTCAAGATATGGCTCGGGTTATGTTAAATGCCAAGAAATTATCCAAGAGACTTTGGGTTGAAGCGGTAAATACAGCTTGCTGCATTAGCAATAGAGTGCATCTTCGTCCTGGTACTAAACAAACCTCTTATGAGTTGTGGAAAGGCAGAACACCAAATTTGGCTTATCTTCATGTGTTTGGTTGCAAGTGCTTCATTCTCAATGATAGAGAAAATCTTGGTAAGTTTGATGCCAAGAGTGATGAAGGAGTGTTTTTGGGGTACTCTACAAACAGTCGTGCCTACATAATATACAACATGAGAACCCAAGATGTCATGGAAGCCATCAATGTTGTGTTTAGAGACTTAGAGGACTTTGCTAGTTACTCAGAAGAAGAAGAAATGCACACTCTTGTTGACACATCCATTCTACCTGTTGCATCACGAACTACAGATGAACCAAGTGGATCTAAAATTGAGGAGATTGATGCTACCACTGAAACTTCTGAGGCTTCCGATGTGTCTTCCATTCAAGAAAATATTGCTTCCCTTGATTTAAAAATTCATCAGAAGAAGGGACCACCCACATGGATACCCAAAGTTCATCCTCTATCATCCATTGTAGGCAATCCAAATGAGGTGATGGTGACTAGAAAGAAACTAGCAAATGAAATTGCTAATTCTTGTTATCTTTCTTCAGTGGAGCCTAAATCAGTCAAGGACAGCCTTAAAGATGAGAACTGGATATCTGCCATGCAAGATGAACTTCATCAATTTGAGAGAAATGAAGTATGGACTCTTGTTCCTCGTCCTTTGGGTGCCAACATCATTGGCACTAAGTGGATATTCGAAAATAAGATTGATGAAGCGGGAAATGTGGTGCGCAACTAGGCCAGATTAGTCGCTCAAGGGTACACTCAGATTGAGGGAGTAGACTTTGAGGAAACATTTGCTCTGGTGGCTAGATTGGAATCTATAAGACTCTTGTTGGTTGTGGCGTGTTACATGAAGTTCAAGTTGTATCAAATGGATGTCAAGAGTGCTTTCTTGAATGGCATCCTTGTGGAAGAGGCTTATGTGTGGCAACCTCCTGGATTTGAGGATCCTCATCATGGAGATCATGTCTACAAACTGAACAAGGCATTGTATGGGCTTAAGCAAGCCCCTCGGGCATGGTATGATCATCTTGCATCTTACTTGCTTGATAATGGGTATACTAGAGGTAATGCTGATCAAACTTTGTTTATTAAACCTCTGAATCCCGGTATTGTTTGTGCCCAAATCTATGTAGATGACATAGTTTTTGGATCCACTTGTGAGGCACACACTCACTCCTTTGTTCAACTAATGACAAAGGAATTTGAAATGAGCATGGTTGGTGAGCTACGTTACTTTCTTGGTTTACAAATCAAACAACTAGATAATGGCATTTTCTTGTCTCAATCTAAATATGCCAAAAATATGCTCAAAAAGTTTGGTTTAGAAAATGCAAAACATGCTCGCACTCCTATGGGCACCACTGCCAAATTAATCAAAGATGAAATAGGTAAAAAGGTTGATGCAACACTGTATAGAAGTATGATAGGCAGTTTACTCTACATTACTGCTAGTCATCATGATATTTGTTTCAGTGTTGGGGTTTGTGCTAGATATTAATCTGCCCCCACTGAACTGCATCTAACTGCTGTAAAAAGAATTCTAAAATACCTGGCTGGTACCACTGACTTTGGTATTTGGTACTCTTGTGATACTAATCTTTCTTTGGTGGGATTTAGTGACTCAGATTGGGCAAGTAACCTTTATGATCGGAAAAGCACTTCAGGTGGCTATTTTTATGTGGGGAACAACCTGGTGTCTTGGAACAGCAAAAAGCAAAACTCCATCTCGCTTTCCACTGCTGAAGCGGAGTACATAGCGGCAGGAAGTTGTTGCACTCAACTTCTTTGGATGAAACAAATGTTATGTGATTATGGCCTCTGTCTTGACACCCTGGCCATCTATTGCGACAATACGAGTGCCATCAATCTCTCCAAAAACCCTGTCCAACATTCTCGTACCAAGCACATTGATATCCGCCACCACTTCCTTCGTGAGTTAGTTGAGTCTAAACTTATTGTCTTATCCCATGTTGCATCTGAAAGTCAACTTGCTGATTTGTTTACAAAGGCTTTGAGTTCCCAAACTTTTGTTCACTTGAGAAATTCAATAGGAGTTTGTATGTCTGAGTGATCACATGTGGCATTTTAAAATAAGCAATATAGGTTGAGATTTCATCTTCTGACTTGACTATCTGCATGTGTGAGTCTTTCTTCAACTTGCTTTTCACAGTCATATGTCTTGAAGTGATGTAGGCTTGCTTATGCTCAGTAGTAGTCATACTTGATGCTTGTCTTCTCAGTCTTGGTTATTGCGTTGAATTGTCTTTCCTATTAGAGATATCTTATGTTTTAGTGTGAGAGGTACCATTGGGTCACTTTGCTCTGTGCAGTTTGCTCCTTCACTTAGGACTGTGTGCCCGTGGAGAGGGCTACCTATATGCTTGGCCCTCTAATTGGTAATTGTTGAGGGGATTTCAAAAAACAAAAACAAAAACAAAAACAAGGAAAAGGAAAATATACAAAAATTAATAATTTTTGAGGGAGAGTTTGCCTGGTACTTCTATAGCAGGCAGCTCATGAGGACACTTCACACACAAATGGAGATTGACTTTCTTTGTATTTGTCTTGCTGAGATTGACATTGTGTCTTGCTAAGACTCACTTTTGCATCTGTCAAGTCTATGTTACAACATACCATATGTCTGTTTCAACAATGTGTAGAAAGTCTTTCATTTTGCTTTGTGTCTTTTCAGTTGATGTTTATTTCTATTTACATTGTGTTTAGTTTCATGCTATTTGTTCTCTCTTAAATATTTCAAATTCTATATGTTCTCTAGTGTCCAAGCAGTTTTATTTTTTAAAATATATATAATATAAAAAAAATCAAATCAAAAAGTAAAAAAATATTAAAAAAATATTTCAAAAAAATATATCTCTTAAGAGTCTTTGTTTTTGTCGTTCTTGTCCCTTCTTTGTCGTTTTTTTTTATAAATAAAGTGTTTTTCGAAACAAAAAAAATCAACAATTTTATTTGTCTCAGTTTTTTTTTCCTCTCCCCAAGCTCGTCCCTTTCCTTTCTTCTCCACTGCTGATGACTCATTCAAGGAAGCTCCACCATCTCAGGGGGAGAACGCCCATAGTCCCACTACCACTGGTTCTCGGCCTGCTGACACCCAGTTCCGTACCTCCTGTCGCTGCCCCTCAGGGGGGGGAGTTTGTTGTGCCGTCAGGCACCCTCAAGTGTCGCAAGAAGAAGAGGGAACCTTCTTCCTCCAAGTAGTTGTGGTTCAGCTTTGGCATGCCCTTTGAACATTGAGAGGGAGTTTCTTTAGATTCTCTTTAATTATCTAACATTGTCTGTCGTCTTTTTAGCTAAGTTTGAACTATTTTTACTACCTACTACTTTTGATTTTTCTCTGTTAGTATCTGATTGTATTTTGAGCATGTGGTTTTGTTATTGGTATCCTAATACGACAATTTATCCAATTTAGTTGTTGCTGTTATCAAATCTGTCTGCTATTAGTTCTTGTTAGCTTTATGTGCTAAAAGTATAAATCAGTTCACTGTTCATATGCATGCCAAAGGGGGAGTTTGTAAGTGTTATTTTTGTCATGCATTGTTTTTCATGTTTAAACATTGTTTTCATGTTATAACACTGAAAGCCCAGTAGCACGTGATTTCTATTTTCAGCACATGTCTTGCTTAGCTGGTTTTCTATTTTTAGGCCTAGCGTATATATTCGTTTGTTTCATTTTTCCCTTACCTTTTTTAGTAGCTAAAAAGTGTCTTCTCCAAGAACCACTCTCTGTAAAAGGTCTGAAGCTCTTGATGCTTCTTTGTTCATTGCCCATGGCATTTTGGTGATTCCTCAACATTTATCTCAAGTTTTCTGGTGTAAACCTTGAACGGATTTCAAGATAAGTCTCAAGAGGAGCTTGAGCAGTAACTCGAGGGAGTCCAGCAACGTTCAAAACCAGTGGGAGGCTGGTTGCTTGAAGACTTTCACAAAATAAGGAGTTGTTTGTTGAGTGTAAACCAAATTAGAAGGGAGTTTTAATTTATGTTTTGTTGTTTGTATTTGTTATAAATCTGACTATTTTAGTGAATTTGCTTCACCTCTGGATTAGGTCCCATGGAGTAGGTTGTGAGAAATCATGGTTGAACCATGTAAAAATGATTGTGTCATTTTCATTACTTTTGCACTTGATTACTTTTCAAATCTGTTTTTAATTTGATAAATTGATTGAAAAATTGGTTAAGTAGTTGAGTAGCAGTAGTTAACTAACTTTCACTTTATGCGCCTCATGAAGGCCTAGATTTTATTATGCATCTATTACCTGATATAACGAATATAAACTTGATAGGCAATCGTATATTTACGTAAATGGGAAGTTACCATATTAATGTATGATTACCCAAAACTGTCCATGAGAATCTCCTATAAATACAAGGGGAATGGACAGAAAAATGGATCGACTTTCTATATGCAAAAACTCTGTTGAAAGAAATTGTCATAAACAATTTCACCACAAGTCCTAAATATGTCAATAAGAGTGACTCGTGGACTATGTGGATTTTAACCACTGAACCACGTAAAATCGTGTGAGCATTTTGCATTCTTGTCTTTTGTTATTTCTTATACATTCAGTTTACCCAAATCCTAATCCCTCTATTGTCGGATTTCTAAATCCCCTCTTGCCAAAAACTGCATCAACAATGATGATGTGTGTCCCATTCAACGAAATACTTGTCAGAATTATGAAATTCCACCATCTTCATCTTGGATGTTAGAGTGAATATGTATTCCTATTATAATAACTACATGGTGTTCTTTCTTTGCTTTTAGACTTGTTGAAGCAGCCGTGGATATTGACAAGTCCGTTCGTTCTTCCGTATAAAGTGTAATTTTGAAAAATAAATAAATAACAAAATGTAAAATTGAAAAATAACTAAGATCACAATATAAACGATTTTTTTTTTTTTGTGAAATGCACAACTAGAGGAATTTTTTTAATACTATAATATTCTAATTTAATTAGTTTGATTTAATACAATCCTTTTAATATACTATTATTATTTTTTTAAATATATTCGAGTATAATTTATTTCAATTTTAATAATATTTTTATGTATACTTATCAAAATTGAATTATATGTAAAACAAATATTGATAAAATAAAATCTAATAAACTAACATTCAAGCGTTATAAATTCTTAATTATTAGTAGTAGAATATAATAATTGTTATAATTTGCTAAAAGAATTAAAGAATAAAGAATATATTATATATTTACACACATTTCTTGGAAGAAAGCCACGCGGGAAATAAAAATAGGAGCAAATAGACCTCCAAGAAAAAGCAATAGGCACACAAACGAGAGAAAAACAATAAGACCACAAGGGCACAAGACACTAAATGGAGAAAAATAAATGTCAAAATTAGCCACGCCATTCATCATTTGAAATAAAATTCAAGCGAACAGGTCACATATCATTTTTGCTATGAGCCAGAGTCTAGAAAGGGATCCGCAACCATTATTCCTCATTTTCATTAAGAAGATATTTGGAATAATAAATGAATAGACTAAAACCCTTTTTACTTTGAGGAGGACACCGTGAATATAATATGTACAATATATTACTAAGAGTGTTGTTATTTAGCACCGAAAGGTGCCCTACAACGCACGAGTTGTTACCTCATAATTGATTAGCGATACTCCAACTACACCAATAGTGATATGCCTACTTCTTGTGGTGATGGGCACCACTAGTGCACCTTAGAAATTCTCTATTACTAAACCTTATTTGTTTTGTACCACCTTAAGAAAATGACCCAATTGCTTCCCAATTCATGGCCACTACCAAATATCTTGTCTTCATCCAATATGCTTGGAGTTGCTCTCAAACCACAAAATGTTGAAACGACTACTACCTGCTCCTAATCTCCTAGAATAATGGCATTAAATTGGTTTGTCTAGTGTCTACGATTGCTTGCTGATGAGTGTATAAAACCCACAGAGAATTTTCAGAGTCTGAATTCTAAGGCCATGTCCCAATATTTGATTATGCTTTAAACTTGTTTTCCTGATTATGTGAGGCCTACATGTTAGTTAAAGTAAGTTTCTTTGTAGTTGCTTCAGTTGTAGCATATGTAGTTTCACAGGTAAATGACATCAACTCTAAAAGAGAGCATAGCCCTTTGGACCATCCCTCAGGTACTTTCTTATAGAAATCTACCTTTTTATTTTTGTTAGAAATTAACTGAAGTATTGGTATTTGGTATAGATTTTTTTTAGTCTACAATGAGTGGCTTATTACTCAGATATGTTATTTTAGTCATCTTGAGATTTCATGAGTTATCGAAGTGGAATTGCTTGAATTTTAGATGGTACACTTATGGAGACAGAGAAAGTTGAAGAGGATGAAGATGAGCCTACAAATTTTAATACTCAAGTACACTCTCACTCTTTCTCTATGTGTATATATATATGTATGAATGTATTATATTATGCATCTAAGGCAACAAAGTTGAAAAAGGGTGAAGAAACTAATCATATAATTTTTAAAATGATGCAGCACAATGAAAAGGAGAAGGCTAATTTGTCGATGAGCAGTAAAAAGTCGAGTGATTTAACAAAATTGTGGAAGTAGTTTCTCCAAATCCCAACTAATTCTGTTAATGGGTTGTTTGGTTCTCAACTATCATAACAACCTCATTAACTTTCAGTCCTTGGTCTATAAAAGGACATGTTGGATTCACTTGTTGAGAGACAAAAAAAAATAGAACAAGAAAGTAGACAGAGAAAGTTCAGTTGAAACAGCAGAAACACCAGATTAGAGAGAGAGAGCTCAAGTGTGGAAATCAAGATTGAGTATTGAGAAAGGTTGTGAGAGCTGGGTTTGGGGAACTGTATTGAGAAGCACAACTGTTGGGAAAGTGCTTGCTCAGGGATTGAGAGGAAAACACCTGTGTGATTGAGTGTTTAGAGAGTTTGATCCAATATTTTTCCAAGAAGCTCCATTGAAGTCTTGTACTCATTTCATTGATTGAATAAAGAAGAGATAATGGTTCCTAAAACTGGATTAGGTTTAAGATCACATTGATCTTGTTCTGAACCAGTATATATACTTGTGTTGATTTATGCTTTCATATTTTTCGTTTTCTAATTGTTTGATAATTAGTCTTACTGATTTGTGTTCTTAGATTCATCTCTGGTTTACCGAGATTCATCTGAGGTTCTTGAACTGGGAAATTTATCCTTATTTCCAACAAAATCAGAGCCAGGTTTCAGATCAAAACGGGAGAAGAAAGTTCAAGATCTTAGAGCTTCCGCATTACAACTGATACAGAACACACAAATAGAAGACTATGTCAACCATGGCCAAGTTCGAGCTTGAGAAATTTGATGGTACAAACGATTTCTCATTGTGGAGAGAAAGTCTTAAAGGAATTTTGGTACACCAGAAAGTAGCCAAGATTCTTGGAGATCAGAAGTTGCAGAAGAAACCTGAAGAAATAGCTGAGATGGAAGAAATGACCTATTACATCATAATCATGTACCTATCAAATGGAGTACGAAGGAAATTTACATCAGAGACTACGACAAAGGGATTATGGGATAAGATGGAAAAATTATATTTGAAGCCTTCTATTTCTAACAAAATTAATTTACTTGAAAGGATTTATGGTTTTAGAATGAATCTTGTAATGTCTTTAGATGAAAACATTGACAAATTCAATGAAATCATTGTAGGTTTGGCAAATATTGAGCACAAGGTGGATGAGGAAAGCCAAGCAATAATCTTGTTGCGCTCATTACCAATGGCATACCAAGAAGTGAAAGTTGCAATAAAGTATGGGAGAGATATCATTTCACTAGATGGAGTTCTTGGAGCATTGAAGTCTAAAGACTTTGAACTTCAGTTGGAGAAAGAATCCAAGAAGGATGAAGCTTACTTTGTTCGTGGAAGATCAACAAAGAGAAGCTCTTCAAGAAGCCATACACCATTTCACTCACGTTCTAAATCAAGAGGAAATGATTCAAGAACATGTTACCACTGTGGAAAGGCAGGACATATCAGGAGATTTTGCAATCTGTTAAGAAATCAACAAGGGTCTAGATCAAACCAGGACCAGAGAAGACCCATCTACAATAAATTTCATAATGAGAACAAACACCAGCAAGGAATGAAGTCTCGAAATGATTTTTCTGCTGTAGCAGAAGGAGAAGATGAACGTGTCTCAGAAGGAGAACTTTTCTCCATCTCAGAAAGCACCATGACAAGGGAGTGGATTCTTGATTCGGGATGCACATTCCATATGTGTCCCAATCAAGAATCATTTTTTGATTATAAAGAAATTAATGGTGGTAAAGTACTAATGGGTAATGATGTTTCTTGCAGGGTCTATGGCATTGACAAGGTAGCTGTTAAAAAATTTAATGGTGAGGTCAAGGTATTGACAAATGTGAGGCATATACCAGAATTGAGGAGAAACTTGATTTCTCTCGGATCTTTGGAAGATGAAGGATAAAGCTACCACTACAAGAAAAAATGATTTTAATAAACCAAAAATGTGTTATCAAAACATACCATAACACTTTTTAATGTGTTAAGACCGACTATATTATCGTAGGTCAGGGTACTTTACATAACACTTTATCATTGTTATACAGATGTGTTATTATACTGTCAACGATAACACACTTTCTATGTTAATTTAATAAATAGATAAGTGTTTAATTATATTATTTATAGTCGATTATATAACACATTTCAATACTTATAAATTTGTGTTATACTACACTTTAGTATAACACATTTTTTGTGTTATATAATGAAGTTTGCATAACAAAATTCTTTACTTATATAAAGTGTTATTGTAATAGATATTATAACACATTTTTCGAATTATTTTAATATTTAGATAAATTTAAATTCTCATTATATATTCATTTATATAACACTAATTTATTCTATTCTATTTTTATTTTTTATTTATATAATTAAAATTAGCTTTCTAATATATACTGGCATCATCAAATGAACTTGAATTTCAAATAACAAAAAGTAAAAACATTCAACATTGTATTAACAATCCACAAATTAATTTAAAACATTCAACATTGTATTAACAATCCACAAATTAGTTTAAAACATTCAACACTGTCATCAACAACAAAATGTTCTTTAAGTATTCAAGTAATCTTAAATATTCAACATATTCTACTACTTTCAGCACAAAATATTCTACAGCTGCCCAACACAAAACCTTCAAAATTAAGTATCCTTTTCTATTTCGCTTGTCACATCTGCAAAAATAAACAAAGAAATATTTTATTGTTATTATCTAGCATCACAAATTACTTCAAGAAAAATGCTATGGAAATTATTTCCAAGAGAGGACACCACATACAAAATAATGAATTCACAACTACACCAAAGCAAACAAAGAAACCAAACACTAAATTATAAGACATTGGTTCTTTTTTTAGTATGAAATCATGTGTTCATGTATATGTGTGAGAGAGAAAGAGAGGAAGTAAACGATAGAGAAGTTAAACAAAATTTATATATGTACCATACTAATCCAACCATAACAGTAATAAAATTGTTGAGATTAACTTTTGGGACCTATCAACAATAAAAAAGAGATAATAATGATAAATACTGGAAAAAAAATCATTAACATGCTACTGTACAAATTGAAGGCACCAAAATCACCCTTCATGAGTCAAAGTTTGCCATAATCTATACAAGAGATTGTGAAATAAAGAATTTGATTGTAGAGTGCATAACAATAAATCAACAGACCTCGTGAACTACTATAAACTACTATAGAATCACAGAAGAATACAATATTTTGATCCTAAATTATTATAAATTCACTCTTTATCAACATAACTCAAGAAAATTTAAAATTTAAGCATGTCATGCTGTTGAAAACATCTTCTCCAATATAAAATATCATCCAACAATGCCTACATGAATGCAAACATCATCTTAAGTCCATCCATTCATAAAGGAAAGTAGATATAGCATGGTGTTGTGTCTATCAAGAAATCAAAATGATCTATTTTTATTGCCTAAACCAATTAAAGTTCCAACTGCACCTTTTAAAGGAAAAATAAACAAGAACTCAACTTCCGATGACACACATTATATGCAAGTACCAAAAGACTTTGGAGGAAAACAGGATATCAAACCTTATGATCTGTCATTGTGGCAAATGGCATACCAGTGACGATTACAGCTGGGTTAATGATTCCAGCAACTGATGGTGTCTCCCTCAGCATCTGAGTTTCTGAAATCCCAACTCTTTTCTGTTTTCACCATGGTTTTTTAAGATGTTTACATTCGAGAAATCTAGCTTGAAATCATAGTCAGTGTGCCTAGTATAAGAGGATTAATATCCTGCCAAGAACACCAACAAAACAAACTAGAAAAAAGAACAAACACAAACAAAAATAATGCCAGAAACAGAAACAAATCACAAACTTTAATGAATGATAGAAACAGTAGTCAAAAGAACACCACAATATGCATGGTTCAATGGAATTGGCCTATGTGAGTTTTCACTATGATCAATCTAGAATAATTACAAGGCTTCAGTACAAAGAGAAAAGTTCTCAGTTTTAGCTTTCTTTGAACAAGCTTCTCACAAGAACTCCAACCTCTATAACTCACTGAACTCTCTCTTTCTCTCTTCTTTTTCTCTTAGTGCTCTCTAAATCTGTGTACATAAATAATGATGCAAGGTTCACTTATATACGTGCACCAAAATACAAAAGAACCAACCTGAAAACAAAACTAAAAAATCAACTTAACTAACTCTGCAGCTGAACCAAAGTAAGTGAACTTGAGAAATCTTGTTAAAACAGTTATGGTCACTAGTTGTTTTAACCACTTTTTGATAGCCTAGATAACCACATTGCGAGACATACACAACAGATATGTTATAGTGAATCAACTTCAACATTCAAACCTACACATACATATAAGTGAATCAAAACATATATAATAATAAATGAATAGGAAAATATACATAGTGACTTGTCCTGAGTTGACAACCCCTTGAGTTCAGAAAAAAGTTACAGAACAACTAAAATGAGAATCAAAACCTCAAATTTGTTGATTCACCTAAGGGTTTAGTTAGCTCCAACTTGTACTTCCCACAGATTTAAAATTCTCATAGTCATGTCATCCCAGAAGTAGACAAACAATCAAAATTTCATGTAAAATAAAGCACAAAATGCTAAATGCTTGCAGAATTACAGCTTACATGAAACTTACTATTACACTTCCATGTACTTTAAATAAAACTTGGCAGAAATATCATGTTTAAATTGCTAGGATCAGAAATAGCACTCACAGACAATATCTTGTTTCGTGCTCCATCCAGCTGCATAAAATATGCCTCAAGCAACATCTCCAGATCTTCAACATCATTATCATCCAAGTGGTTGCTCGCCAAACTCCCACTTCTCCTAGAACTAATCCGAGGAAGATGAGTAGCAATGGTGTTGATGCTATTTGAACCAGAACCTCCCAACAAAGCTTCAGATTATTGTTTCTGGATCCACTTCCTTGTCAAGTACAAATGTGCCATATCTTCATTGTCATCCAAAAGATGTTCGATTTCAACCCTCACCTGCCATTATACATAAATGTACTTGTCATAAATATGCAATATATTGTACTGGCATAGAGGAACAACTAAAACCATTTGGGAGACTCATTTTTGTCACAATTGTTGTTTTTAAAATTAAACTATATCAATTTTTTGTATTGTCTTGCTGTGTTCAGATGACATTTGTTTTTAAGATAACAACTCTATTTTTCCTCTTCCAAAACGATGGAATTGATGACAACACCACTAATTGCAGATATTTGAGGATGAGAGAGACACACACACAGAAATAGAAAGAGAGAGAAGGATGGGAAAAAGCTTTGTAACTGTCCTATGTTCTGACAGCAGAACTGGATGGCATGATGGTGGCTATTCATATAAACCTACTAGTGATCCATTTTTTACCAGTGTAAAAAATCTAGCCATCCAATTATCAGTTTTAATATTATTGTTTTCATACACAATGTTTTTATTCCAGTTTTTTCGACCTCAGTTCAATTGATTTACTCATTTTTCATATTGTTTTTGCAACCTTAGCCATAATTCTATAACATATGGTATGTAAATCCCCAGAAAAAAATTAAGATCAATATAGAAGTTTCCGACTAATAATGCAAAATAATAAAATAAATATAAACCTTAACTAAAAAAATTGAAAAGAAAATAAGAATTATAAGAAACCTATTGCGTACTTAGATATAATGTCTTTCATAGTTCCATTATAAGAAGCTATGAAAAATAATCACATAAAATTCCCATCATAATAGAAACTTAACATAAAAATATATATACACATAAATATTTGCATCCATGGACTCATATCTTCGGGACATAGACAAGACAATGATAAAGAGTAAGTAGTTATAGTTATATCTGATCCCAAGTCAAAACAGTCAAGGCTGGCAGATGATATATAGCTTACCTTCCAGGCTTTATGACACCGCTAACATCTTTAAATAAGCTGATCTTGGCTTTACCTAAACGTAAACCTGGAATCTTTGTCAACCCCTATAATAATAATGTTGTAAGATAAGATAATTAGTCAAGATCATATGGACAACCAGGTTGGGTTGATCTTAATATACCATGCTCAGTCATTAACCAAAATTGAAATAACTCACAGAAATCAGGCTTTTAAAAGAATTCCATAGAGTTGGCAGAGGCTTCCCATGAACAACCTCACATTTTGCTTCAACTCTTAGATATTTATACCTCACCTCGATAGTGGGCTTATATTGATGATCAATATTGTCTCCTCCTTTTGAGCATTGACCAACAAAAAATCTAATCTGAAATAAAAGATCAGAAAAGGAAAAGGTCCTTCCTTCAACAAAGCTAATCTTCTTTAAGCAGAGTACAAGAGAAAGAGAGAGAAAAGATGTAGTAGTAGTACCAAGGTGTGTCTGTAAATTTAGAAGCCACGCAATATATCTTAAAATGAAAATAACAAAAAGTTAAAAGAAAAAAAGGCACTGAACAACCGAGTCTGTGAAACTCCTTTCACCTAGCTTTATGGGCACTCCTTAGCCAAGCCAAAGAGATGGTGCCCATATCTCTAATAAAAAAATACTTAGTGGCAATGGCAGTTTTGTGATATTGGGCCAAACTCGTCAATAGTTGAATTTTCAGTCAGTGTGGCTATGCAGAAACTGAAGCTTCTTGCTTAATAGAGCTCTTGAAAACCAAGGGACTCGTCTTTTTCAAACTCGACAAAGACCTCGCAAGTCGAAGTGGACATTGAACTTAGAATTACAGGCTCAAAAACAGAGGACACTTTTTATTTTTGGCTCTTTTGTGGGTCGTTTACTTCCATTCATCTCAGTTATCACATGCATACTCACTATCAAAAAAAAAAAAATTTAAAAAGTTTATATGTACTGCTCTATTGCAACTCTACTATATCATTCCACGTATAATTTATATAAGCAAATGAAACAAAAAAGAAATAAAAAAATGTAGTAGTGAGGCATGAAGAAGGAAGGGAAAAAGAAAAGGCTTGGATGGACGAGCAATGGCCACGACCACGCATGCAATTCCTACCCAATACTCATTTTAACAGCCTAACACTAAAATCTAATTTCTCTCAACATTGTTTTCCATTTTCCCAATTAATATAAAAATTACAAACATAAAATGATTTGGTGATCTATTTGCCTATATATAATATATACTTATATTTCTCTATAATTCAACTTTGGAGATGGCTTGAGCTCGAAAACTACATATAAATAAATATAAAATTAATTATGGCTTTCATAACTGAAAAAATATATGAAGAGCCAAAATGATAAAAAAAACAGACAATTAATATGAAAAACGGGGATGCCATAAAGCTAGGAGCGGATTTAGAATGCAAGGCTTAATTAATAAAATTATACATAAGAAAAGGTAATTCCTTTTTTTACAACCTTCCAGAATATAAATTCATACCCATTCTTTTATTTTCTGCTAGAAACAAAAAGTGAAGATATTATTAAACATTTTTTATGGTCTGCATAAACTTCAGGGAGACATTTCATCAAACACATTATGCACAGTGCAAAAATAGCTTATACAGAAGTCTTAGCAGCTCCAATTTTGGTGAGGCTTTACATTGAGCATGATATATATGAGCACGACTAATCAAACATATTGAATTAAACCTCATGATTCTGCAACTTGATATAGATGTAGATATATCTATATTTAAGCATTGAAAGTCAAAATTTAAGCATTCACTTGTCGTTATCAATTTTCTCATAAAAACAAATGGCCAAGCTTCAATAAATACAGTGTAAAATCACGAACAAACTTTCCACTATTAAAGGCTCCAAAATAATACTTGAGCTTGTTATATAGATTCTCTTTTATCTTTGACTTTGAGCTAACCCCATATGATCCATATTAAAAAAAAAGTGATTAAAACAGACAGAAAAAAAAACCATTACCTTTTACTCTCCTCATGTATATGCAATAAACGAGTAAAGAAATCCCATAAACACTTCCAATGGCAACTAAAACTAACAATATTGCTTACACCTAATATTCAAATTTACCCTTTCAACACGACATAGAAAAGCAAATGATCTAAATATATAGTTTAAACACATAGGCAAATGGTGAAAGCTTGCTCATTCGTAACTATGAATATGACATTCAGATGTATATATATATATTTCTTGTCTACCAAAAGAAAATTGTCTAATAGCTATCAAGTCACCAAACCTGATAGCACAGTCACTGCCCTTGGAAGAGACTAAACCTTTTTTCATGGATCCTAATGGACGAGAACTTGATAACAAATAGTGTTAGAGAGACATGATACACAGTATTGGAGAAATACCAGTTCAGTTCCGAAACTTGGTACTTGTTCGACAACACTCTCAATCAATTGCTGTCCTGACATCAATGAGTTTCTATACTTAGCAAAAGTTTCAGATTCTGGTGCAAGAGGATTAGACGTGGGCCTATCAACATCCTGCAAAACAAAAATAATAAGATTGAGTGTTTAAATGTAACGACCCAAATTTGCTAATAAGGCTTAAGGGCCTTGATTAGTGTGCCTGAAGGGCATAAATGGGAATTATGTGTGGTTTTAATGATTAAGATGCATGATTATGATTTAAAGCATGTTATATGACTATTTGAATATTTGAGATGCATGACTATGTGTATTAGTATGCATGTAGGCCCTGATTAGGTTAGAAGGGCATAATCGTAATTTTGGCCATTATGGGCATAACTGCTATGATATATGTGATAATTGTCGAGACCACATTATTATGTGGATATATTTGTGATCTGTGACTCGAGACGATCCTAGTGAGCAAAGTAGCGAAAAAGTCATGGCGGGGATTTATACCCGGCTCGGGGTGAGCTTAGGGGTATAAATGGGAATTTAGTGAGTATACTGGGGTCTACCTTGATATTGAGGAATATTATTGGTGATTAGTTAGGTATCGGGAGTTAAGCGGGAAATATTAGAGACACTCGAGGAGTTAGCGGGAATTGGGTAAAATGACTAGAATGCCCTTAAGTGGATTAAAGGATTAGAAATAAGGGGGAGGGCATTAAGGTCATTTGGCTTGTAAGGGATAGATATGCTGAGACTTTATGTTAGTGGGAATTGTAGAGAAGTGTAGAAGTCTGAAAAAGAAGGAAAAGGAAGGGAAAAGAAAGGGAGAAAACAGAGAGAGTTTTCTAGGTCGGTTTACATTTCCTTCATCTGTTTCTTGAGGGTTTCTGGAGCAAAGCTCAGAGGAGAGTTGGGATAGACTAAGCATCAAGGATTCTAAGCTAAGTTTGAGGAATTGGCAGAGGTTTGACAAGAATTCATCAACACTTGAGGTAAAATTCTGTAAGTTTCTTCAGCTCTGGTTTTGGTTCCTAGCTAAGTTATCTAAGCTGTGTTGATGGGGAATTTTAGGAAAGTTGGAGCCAATATTTGAGGAAGAGCAAGCCAAGGAAGTCTAGAGGCAACTTGAGGTCGAAATTCCACCAAAGGTATAAAATCTAAACTCTAACTTTGATGTTCAACTGGTTTTTGCTGAGTTTTAGTGTCTAGAAGTGGCTATGGTGAATTTTGAGTTTGGGGATTCATGTGCTTGAGTTCTAGGTATTTGGGGTGCTTGGGATGAGTGGAGTATGGTCATAATGTTTTTTTTGAGTTTGGGGAAGATTTGGAGGAGTTTTGGTTGAGGTTGGTTCGAGGAAATTGCAGGAGGGAAAAATTGGTCTTAGCCTGCCTGTGACTAGCGCTACAGCGCTAGCCTTTGGGCGCTGTAGCGCTAGGCCAAGCTTGCTGATGGGGTTTTGCTTCTGTTTGTAGCGCTGTAGCGCCCTCCCATGAGCGTTGTAGCGCTACCCTGTCTTCTGAAGGGGATTTTAGGGTTGTTTACAAGGGTTTTTTTACCAAGGGTTTGGGGTTTGACTCCACCATCTTGTTTGGTGGAACTAGGACTTCCCAGGGGCTCGGGATTGGCCCCGAGGCTAGGTTTTGGACATGAGGATTGATGATGACTTTGGCCATGGTTATGTTTAGGTGAGCGCTAGGGCTCGAGGGGGATCGTGCTCAAGGAGTCGAGGGATCAAAGCTAGTGAATTGAAAGGTAAGAAAACTGCACCCGGTTATATGTTTGTGATGGGACTAAGTGCTCCCGATACTTGTATCGTGTCAATGATGGTATTACGCCATGGGACATGTAAAAGCGGCCTAAGAGTGCCGTACATAATATTTGCGCACTGGGCGCGGCTTGGCCACTGGTAGCCGAGGACAGCTAAATATTCACTGAGCTCGGTTTAAGCGGGCCGGAGTCAGTGGGATAACGGAGCAGCCTGAGAGCGCTAGCCCTAGTTATCATTTGTGCAGTGATATATGATATGAGATGTTATGTTTAGTATGTTGAATACTTGATTATATTGGATGATTATATGGTTGAAATTATGTGATGCAGTATGGGATATTGATTTATCTGCTGATTGCTTATGCTCTGTTGTTGTGTTTTCTTGCTGGGCCTTGGCTCACGGGTGCTACGTGGTGCAGGTAAAGGCAAGGGCAAGTTGGACCAATCCTGAGGTGGAGAGCTGCGGGGTTGAATGTACATAGCCAGCTGTTCGATCGCCATGATCGAGGAGTGGGTCAGGACAGGGATTGCCTAACTATCTGTTTTGCCTTAATATGGCTTGATATTGTATATAAACCTTGCGTCTTTTGTAAACGATCTTTAAATTTAATATTTCTGGGATCCCGTGTAAACAGATGATGTTTCTTAAATGAAAGTGCGACTTTTGAGACCAAAACGTTTTAACCCTAGTTCCTCTATAGTTTCAGTAACACGATTTTAATTAAATGACTTGATTAGCAAGTCTAGCATTTAATAAACACACAGTGTAACGGTCTTGGCTATCCAGGGCGTTACATTAAATCTTGGTCAAACCACATGAGAAAGCACTTCACAGAGTGATATATACACAAATGAAACCCAAACTTGATATTCATATCCAGACCTCTTTTCTACTTAAGTCATCTAGCTAGTTGTTTTTCTTCGAGACCCTGATCCTTTTCTTCTTTAAAATGATCTCATTTCCTTGCCAGATAATTTCAGCAGGCCCTTCTTCGTATTCCCCTTCATCACTCTCATTACCCTCATGTGCAGTCTCAGCCTGTCATAAATTTAACAAAGCAAATATAATTTCCTTGCTAGAATTATATATTCTCTCTGTCAATCAGCGAAAACTCAAAACATTCTATAACAAGACAAACAAAGTTCTTCTTTCCATATCAATATCTCAAACCTTTAGGTATATTATATTAATTTGGTTAGTTTTTTATTCTTTTCCAGCAACCAAATAGCCGTTAAAACCAAAATACTCCGAGAAAGTAAAGAAAAGAAGAAAGTACCTGTTGTAAAGACAATATAGTTGACCTATTTTGTTTCGAAATAAAAGTCTTATATTGTTAGTAGACTATCATTGGCAATGAGATTATATAGAATTTAAGATAAATGATGCTGTTAATAATTGAATTTGGAACCAAAAAGTGGCACATATCTAAAAACAAACCAGTTTCATAACTCAAAATTGGGTCATCTTTACCAGAACACAGCCTAGATTCACCTTGATTTCTTCTACTTTGGCCCCAAAATCAAATTACATAATTGTCAAAAGAAAATAAATATCTATATAATAAGTACTCAAGATCATCAAAGTTAGTCAAATGACAAACACAAAATACCTGTTAAGGTCAAGTATGAGATTCTGAGTATTACTATAAACCACTAAATAAAAACTACTAGTTCATAAGTATATTATTTTCTTTTATAAACTCTCTCTCTTTTTTTCCTGTCACAGCAATAAGTAATAAAAATAATAATAATAATATTCCTAATACTAATATTCTTAATACATAATAATTACAAACTTTTCCACAAAATATGAGCAAAATGAGAGCTGAATAAAATGACTAAAAATCAATCAAAAGAAAACAGAGATAAACCATATACACACTTACATACATACATACAGTGTGTAGTGATTGAAATATATTAGTATTATATTTAACTAAATATCAATCCTAATATGGCTGAAACATGAACTCCTTTCTTAAGCATCTCTGACACTGTCTGATCATGGTTTCTGAAAAAGCTACTGCAATATGGATCAAAATAATTATTGTGCTTAGCAGAAATTATGTGCTCAACAAGCAAGCATTAATGAAGTAAATACTTTACCTAATGACAGGAAAACTTTGATTGTAAAAATTTTTGGAAGCCAATAAGGTCAACCTACTTATCATCTCAAAAATGTTCTTCCCTTCTAATTAACTGCTCCCAAATGTTGTCCTAGAAATCACTTCTGAAGTTAAGAACCTAAACTCTTCAAACACTTCATCCTCTTTTCCTTCTTGACATTTTTATCTTTCTAACATGACTTCAACCCCATTAATCATTGCTGGAATCATCCTCTGTTCCCAAATAAATTCAAAACAAAACAAAAAAACAAATCCCATGACATACTTCGAAACATCATATTGACTATATAAGAGTTCAAATAAGAGCTTGCCTTCAGGCTCTCTGCATGGAAGGCATAGTTAGCAAACTTTCTGACTTTTGCCCACTTTTCACCTTCAGATATCACAAGCCCATCTCTTAATAACTGCTTCAAAAAGGGTTTTATCTTCCCTTTGGAATAGGCTCCATCTCTATCATTCAGTATCTTTTTCACCAGTTCTGTCTCTATTATAACCAATTGAGATTTAGAACCATCCCACTGAAGAAAGTTATTTCCTGTGTCATAAAAAAGACTAAACTTACGCATAACTAATGGTAAAACTTACCAAACTTAAATCCTTATTACACATAACTACATAATGGTAAAACTTAAGTTTATTGCAGTATTTCTTGATACTAGATATGATAATCAATTAATGAACCTTAATCAGTAACATCAGTTGCAAAAATAGCTTAAGAAAAACTTGTTAAGAGCTTACAAAGAGATTCATAATGAGGTCTTTCATTGTATCAAATAAGTAGCATTATCCCTTTCCACAAATATTCAAATAAGCAGCATTATCCCTTTCCACAAATATTTTGTTACCAAGACTAAGCAAAGTCTAACACCAAGAGAAAACTCCAATATTAGACATTTACCAAAACAATACGGCAAATTAGTAATAGAATAAAAAAAGTGGCAACTTTTTTATTGTATGGTCATAAGGAAAAAAGGGGACTTTCTTTCATTACCCAAGTGTGTAAGCTCTGGTGAGAACCATCTACTGGCTTCCTGCCTGAAATGATTTCTAATAGAAAAACTCCAAAGGCAAACACATTTGTTTTCTCACCCACAATTCCATGCATATAGTACTCAGGAGCTAAGTGCCTGTATAAACAATGTTAACATTTCATTTAATCCTTTAATTGTACCAAAAAAACAACTTTTAAAAAAATGTCAGATAAAGTGTTCTTTTTTGGTACCCAAATGTCCCTTCTATAGGAGCAATTGAATGATGAGTCCATTGAGATGGGAGCCATTTTTCTAGTCGAAAATTAGATATCTCAAAAAACATAAAAGATACAAAAAAATTAACATAAGGGTGGGTATATATGATATTGATAATGAAATTGATAAGAAAGAAGAAGAAGAAGAATATGCAAAATTTATCAGTGGTTCAAACTTTGTAGTCAAAAGAATGTTGGATGACTTAATGTCTCTATAGATTATCCTTCTCTGACAGCCATTGTGCAAATAATGGAGGCCTCTGGCTGTACCAATGGCTATGTTTTTGCAACAAGAAACTCATGTGCGATAAATAGGGAAATGCAGTTGTTCGTTAGGTTCACTCATCATAAAGCTAAACCACAATCAAAGAGAGAAGAATGTTGAATGAAATTCATGATCTGATATCATTCAAAGATACCATGCAATTCTAGATTATGCTTAATAAAGACAAGTAGCATGGGTCTGTGTCGACAATTAATCTTTCCTGAGTTCCATATGTTCACGTCGTATACCATTAGCATTAAGGATGACAATTTCAACCCTGTCTCCAGTGTATACATCTCTCTCAGTTGCAGCAACAAAAACTATTTTCACCAAATCAATTGCTTCTGCTTCAGAAAGTGGAGTGACAGCATCCTGAGCAGGCAATAGAAGAGGGCTAGGAGCCTTTAGACGCTTATCCAAAACAAGAATGATAAGTGTTGAACCAGAACCTTGAGAGCTATATCCAACCTTCTCATAGGAACCAACAACATCGTATGTGAAGACACAACCCTTGCCTTCGTTATCGAGACCACCTAAAACATTGAATGAGTAGTAAGGAAAAACACGTTTGTAGTAGAGAGTGTTTGACAACAATTGGGCCATAGCAGGGCAGCTCATTTGTTTGTTATGTTGATGTTGATAAATCAAATGTTTAGCATCCAATTGCTTCTGTAAAGCTCTAACATCAACTTGAAAACCAGATGAAGCCATCATGGATATATCAGCTAGTTTGCAGATTTTCGAGTAATCCCGGGTAAGAACATTATAACCGGTCGACATTCGAGTATCGGCGACGATCACACAGTAATCGGCTCCCGCGAGTGCCACACATGATATGCCATTATTGTCGTAGGGGGACCAGTTAGCGTGTTGCTTGTTCATTGTGAAGGTGAAGGGCTAAGTCGGAGGAAGAGAAGGGGCTTAGGTTAGGGCTTGAAGAGGAGTGAAATTGGAGTATTGTAGTGTGACCCTTTCCTTTATTTTCTTTTCTATTTTTAAGATCTTGGCTTCGGTATTTGGCTGTCTTTAGCTTCAAGAAAACGAAAACGGTACCAATGGCTATCTTATACCCTGTTTTCCAATCCATAGGTGTCAAATTCTCACCTAAACACAAAAAAATTCCCATTAAAATCTCAAAAGACTGACAAAAAAAAAAAAAAGAAAACCCATAAAGATGAAAGAACCAAAAAAATTTGGTGTGTTAAGTTTTACCGTGGAGAAGAGAAGCAACAGAGCCTATGGAAGAGAATTGGAAAATGAGCTAAAGACCACTGTCAATACAACAACCAAGGAGTGATAAAACGTTTCTATGGTGGACATGGCCAATGGTTCCAATCTCAGTCAAAAACTCTTTCTCTTTTCTCTCATCCGAAGCTGTTTTTGTGAGCCTTTTCACTGCTATTTTGTCTCCATTTCTCAAAACTCTTTTATATACCTCTACGTAGCCTCCTTTTCTGACCAAATTATTTGATACCCACATCACAAAGCACCATTATAATCGAAAAGAACAGAAAAAAATGGCAAGAAGAAGAAGAAGAAGCTAACCTGAGCTGAAACCATCGGTGGCCTCGGAGATTTCTTCAAAAGAGAAGCATTTCCAAATGGGTCTCTGAAAAGACTCGGTTCCTACAACTCCAACACAGTCTTCTTCACCATTGGGGTTTGGAGCTTTCTTCCTACTGCTGCTTCTTCGCCACTGCCACGTTTGTTGAGCTATCAAAGGGAGAGTGATTTGGGCGAGATAGAGGAGAACACGAGAAAGAGAAGTAGGAAAAAAATAAAGATATATGTTTTCACTTTCCCTCTAAATAAATTCACTGACCCGCCAATTTTACACTATAGTTGATTTTATGTCCCATTTTTTTAACTAGACTTTTTCAATAGTCTTATAAACATGTGTTGTGAAAAGTGGTTTTTCTTGTAGTGTACAAGTCTACAAATGGCATCTTGAAAATCACTAGTGGCTCTCTAGTAGTGATGAAAGGGAAGAAAGTTAATGGATTGTATGTACTGGAAGGAGAAACTGCAGCAATTGTTGAAGCATCTATTGTTAAGACCCAGGAAAGTGAGATGCATTTGTGGCACCAACGGATGGGACATATCAGTGAGCAAGGGTTGAGAGAGCTTCACAAATAAGGAAGCATAGACAAGTTGAACACCTGTGCATTACCTTTCTGTGAAGCATGTGTATTTGGAAAGCAGCATAAAATTAAATTCACTGCAGCAAAGCACAATACCAAAGGAGTCTTGGAGTACATTCACTCGGATTTATGGGGGCCTAGAAAAATACCAACACACTCAGGTAAACATTACTTTCTATCTATAGTAGATGATTATTCTAGATGTGTTTGGGTATATTTACTTAGGACTAAAGATGAATGTCTAGAAAAATTTAAAGTAAGGAAAAATCAGGTGGAAAATTAAACAAACTCTAGAATTAAGACTCTTAGAACCGATAATGGCTTAGAATTTATAAACCATGAATTTGACATGTTGTGGAATGAGTATAGTATCACTAAACATAGGACAGTAGTTAGTACTCCAGAACATAATGGAGTTGCTGAGAGGATGAATCGTACTCTATTGAATAAGGTTAGGTGTATGCTAGTAAGTTCAAGGTTGTCTAAATCTTATTGGGGAGAAGCACTTGTTACTGCTTGCTATTTGATAAATAGGAGTCCTAACAAATCTATAGATTTGAAAACTCCATATGAAATGTGGTATAGAAAAGCCCCAAGCTTGAAACATTTGAGAATTTTTGGTTGTGCAACATATGCACACCAGTCCAATGATAAACTAGGCACTAGATCTGTCAAGGGAATTTTTCTTGGTTACCCTATAGGAACTAAAGGTTATAGACTTTGTGTTAATCAAAATGGTAAGTCTAAAATTATAATTTCAAGAAATTTTATCTTTAATGAGCATGATTTTCCTCACTTGAAAGCCGAGATTGGTAGTGTTTCAAATGATGCAGGTGGAACAAATAAAAGGAACATGGCTGAGTTTGAAGTTAAGCTGAGAAACTTTGAAGGAAATACTCAAGCTACAACTGATATGAATGACCAAGGTGAATCTGAAACTGAGCTAGATGCAACAGAACAACAACCTGATCTATCTGGGTATCAACTGGCAAGAGATCGAGAGAGAAGAGTTATACAACCTCTAGCAAGATATGTTGAAGCTGACTTGGTGGCTTATGCTCTTGCATCAGTGCAACAAACTGACACACTAGAACCCAACAGTGTTGAAGAGGCTCTTTCAGGGAAGAATAAGGCTGAATGGAGTCAAGCAATGAAGGAGGAAATTGATTCATTGAGCAAAAACAGAACTTGGGATTTAGTTGCAAAACCAAAAGGTCAGAAAGTAATTTCATGTAAATGGATTTTCAAGGTGAAGGAAGGTCTGAGTAAAGATGAGCCTTTGAGGTTCAAAGCAAGGCTCGTCGCAAAGGGGTTTACACAAGTGGAAGGAATCGATTACAATGATGTGTTCTCACCTGTAGTAAAGTATAAGACTATAAGATTGATACTATCTCTTGCAGCAAAACAAAATTTAGAAGTAGAACAGCTTGATGTCAAGACTGCCTTCTTAAATAGTTTTATAGAGGAGGACATTTATATGCATCAACCACCTGGTTTTCAGGTGGAATCAAGAAACAAAGAGATGGTGTGCAAGCTTATAAGGTCACTGTATGGACTTAAAAAGTCACCACGACAATGGAATAAGAGATTCGACACCTATGTTCAAGACATTGGATTGGTTAGATCAAAGTTTGATCATTGCCTATACTATAAAATTCTTGAGCAATCTACATCAGTTTTTCTCTTACTATATGTAGATGATATGCTCATTATGGGGAAGGACAAGACAGTGATAAAAAGGTATCAAAGACAAGTTGAAAGATGAATTTGAAATGAAGGAGCTCGGTCAAGTCCAAAAGATACTTGGGATAAAAGTGACAAAGAACAAAAAAGATGGGATTCTGAATCTTAAACAAGCAAGTTATATCCAGAGGGTACTTCAGAGATTCAACATGCAAGATACAAAGAGTGTTTCAGTACCTCTAGGAGGAAAATTTGTACTTTCAAAAGATCAAAGTCCAAAGACTATCGAGGAGACAAAGGAAATGGCAAAAGTCCCTTATGCTATGGCACTAGGGTGTTTAATGTACATCATGGTCAGCACTAGACCAGACATAGCACATGCTCTAAGCATTCTTAGCAGGTTTAAGTCCAACCCCGGATCAGAGCATTGGAATGCTCTTAAGTGGCTACTTAGATATCTAAGGGGAACTACAGAGATGGGACTGAGATACAAGCAGATGGATCAGAAAGTTACACTTGAAGGTTTTGTAGATGTAGACTATGCAGCAAGTAAGGATACAAGGAGGTAAACTACTTCATATGTATTCACAACAAATGGAGATTGCATATGTTGGAAGTCCCAACTACAATCAGTGGTGTCACTATCAACAACTAAAGCTGAGTTCATGGCCACCACCGAAGCATTCAAAGAGGCAATATGGTTACAAGGAATGCTACAAGAGCTGAAGATGATGAAAGGTAAAGCTAAGATATACTCAGATAGTCAATCTTCATTTCACCTCTGTAAAAATCCAGTATACCACGAAAAGAGCAACACACATTGATATTCATTTGTTTTGGATAAGAGAAAAGATAGAGGAAGATGTGATATCATTGGACAAGATTGGTACTGAGGATAATCCAGCTGATATAGGAACTAAGGTGCTACTTGTGAACAAGTTTAAGCATTGCTTAAACTTGCTCAACCTTGGTAACTAATGCTGGAACTCTAGGATCACTATCTCTACAAGTGGAATTCTATTTAGGTTGTGATTTGAAGAATTTAGGTGGAATTTGTGGGAGTAGTTTCTCCAAATCCCAAATAATTTTGTTAATAGGTTGTTTGGTTCTAACCTATCATAACAACCTCATTAACTTTCAGTCCTTGGTCTATAAAAGGACATGTTGGATTCCCTTGTTGAGAGACAAAAAAAATAGAACAAGAAAGTAGACAGAGAAAGTTCAGTTGAAATAGCAGACACACCAGATTAGAGAGAGAGGGCTCAAGTGTGGAAATCAAGATTGAGTATTGAGAAAGGTTGTGAGAGCTGGGTTTGGGGAACTGTATTGAGAAGCACAACTGTTGGGAAAGTGCTTGCTTAGGGATTGAGAGGAAAACACCTGTGTGATTGAGTATTTAGAGAGTTTGATCCAAGATTGTTCCAAGAAGCTCCATTGAAGTCCTGTACTCATTTCATTGATTGAATAAAGAAGAAATAGTGGTTCCTAAAACTGGATTAGGTTCAAGATCACATTGATCTTGTTCTGAACCAGTATATATACTTGTGTTGATTTATGCTTTCATATTTTTCATTTTCTAATTGTTTAATAATTAGTCTTACTGATTTGTGTTCTTAGATTCATCTCTTGTTTATCGAGATTCATCTGAGGTTCTTGAACTGGGAAATTTATCCTCATTTCCAACAAAAATAATTTATACAGAGGAAAGTGACCCTTAAATGGAAGCTGCTTGAATTGCATGATTTGAAAGAGAAGAAAGCGAACAAGGCCAAGTTCCAAAGGAATTTAGAGGAGAAATCAGCAAAGATTGACATGCTTAATGCCACCATTACTTCTTTACAGGCTGATACAGGCAACCTAAAAGAGGAAATCAAACATGGCTTTTTGATGAGTAAACAGATGGAGATGGCCGAAATGCAGAAAAAGATCGATGTGAGTGCGAGGCGTGTCGGAGGACAGGTTATGATGATTGAAGAGTGAGTTTTTGGATTTCAAGAAGATGAAAATTTAGAAAGAGATGCCTTGATTGAACATAACATTAAATATGCTAAAGAGGTTGATTTGGAAATTGTAAAGATGAGAGGATTAATAAAGAGGTGGAGTTAGAAAAGAGGGAGTTGGCAGTTAAGTTGGTTTATGCTCAAGCTAAAATAGCTTCATTTTCTCAAATGACTCAAGTAAATCGATGCCCTTATTTAAGTGTACTACAGATTTTGCTTATTTCGTTAATCAAAATGCTTAACAAGTTTATACTTCATAATTTAATCTTTTGCTAAAGTGAAAATACACTTTTGTTATTAATTTTTAGCATCATTCCTTAATCTAAAATCAAATTTAGAGAAAACTACATAACTATTTCACTTATATATATTTTTTGGGTTACAGAGTAAAGTCCTATCCAAGATTAAAGATGAGATAAGTACTTTGAGAAGTAGCAATGAGGAGCTATCAAGACAAATATAAATGTTGCAGAAGAACATATTGACATGGTGGATGAACTTGTTTACCAGCGTTGGCTCCACAGTTGCTTCAGATTTGAAATGCAAAACTATGAGAACTCACTAAGAGAAACCTCCAAAAACAATATCAGCAAGAATCCATGCATGCATTCTGATGAGAAAATCAAGCCTTCAATTTCATATACCAACTCAAATGGCAACACTGTGGGAGAAATATAATATAATTAGATATAATACTTGAATAAATGCACTATCATAAAACAATATTTATATCTACTAAATTAAAGATAATAAATATTATAATTATAAATAACACAATATAAATAACTATACTATAAATAGCAATTATAATTAATCTAGAGAATAATTATAACGAACAATAATAACAACAAAATAAAAACAGAGGCTTGTGTAGCACACAGTTTCCTTAAAACAGATTTGCTTCCTCCAAGAGGTTTCGACGTCTGTCTCCCAGGATACAATGGAGAATGACAAATAACTCAATCACTTCGTCGAACCAAATATGCCTGAACTCTACCACACTCAGAATATAAAACATTTAACTAAAAACCATAATATAAAAATAATAATATATTTATATACTTTAATAAAGGATTTTGATATTTCTTAAACTACAATCCCAGACTCCATTATGTAGTCCTAGAGAAAAGAGAAAAATCTTTTACAACCAATGTGGGACTAAAATCCCAATTAGTTTTTCTATTAAACACAAAAGAATTCTAACAATCCCCCACATGAATGAAAAACAGACTCAAGGAAAAACAACGGAAGAAAAAGACCTAGGTGATAGAGTTCAACGTTTAGAAACCTACATAGGATAAGTAGGTGTTATCCTTTGAACCTAAAATCTCTCGCCGAATATCGGAATCCATCGGAACACAAATCTGACCCTTATACCTCATTAAATCCATCTCTGAAATAGAAAAGTACTTAGCCACTCGAGCTAAGAGATTCTCTGTGTGCTTCCTCAACTGGGGATCCTCCCCCTGTGCTTCCTTGATCCTCTTAAGGAGTGTAGACTAAAGTGTGATATTGGCTAGCTGACCGACTACCAATTCAATTCCTGCTCTGGTCATCTCTTCAGCTAACCTTTCTGATATCTGCCTCAAACTAAATAGTTGACCTAGGCTCTTCCGACTCAATGCGTCGGCCACCACATTAGCCTTCCCAGGATGGTATAGAATGTTGCAGTCGTAATCCTTTACCAATTCTAGTCTACGCCTCAGGTGGATGTTTAGATCCTTCTGAGTAAAGAAATAATTCAAACTCTTATGGTTGGTGTATATTTCGCACTTCTCCCCATACAAGTAATGCCTCCAAACCTTCAGTTAGAATACCACCGCTACCAATTCCAGATCGTCTGTGGGATACCTCTGCTCATACTCCTTCAACTGCCTTGATGCATAAGCTATCACCTTTCCAACTTGCATCAATACACACCACAAACCCTGCTTGGAAGCATTGCAGTAGAACTTCTCATTGTCTGACGGCAAACTCAATATTGGAGCGGTGATCAGTTGCCGCTTCAACTCCTTGAAATTGGTCTCACATCTATCTGTCCAGACATACTTGGTCTTCTTACATGTTAGTTAAGTCAATGGTGTAGCTATTCTGGAGAATCCCTCAATGAACTGCCGATAGTACTCTACTAGTCCCAAGAAACTCTTAACCTCTGGTACACTGCTTGGCCTCGGCCAATCCCTTACTGCCTCAATATTGCTTTGGTCCACCAGAATCCCTTCCTTGCTGATAATATGGCCCAGAAATGTTACTTGGGGTAACAAAAACTCACACTTCTGAACTTATCATATAACTTATGCTTTCTCAACCGCTGTAGTACCAGTCGAAGATGTTGCTCGTGCTCTGTCTCTAAATGGGAGTACACCACTATGTCATCGATGAATACGATCATACACTTGTCCAAATAATCCATGAAGACCCTATTCATAAAGTCCATAAAGGTTGCTTAGGCTTGGTTAATCTAAAGGACATAACCAGGAATTCATAATATCCATACCTCTTGCGGGATGTGGTATTTGGTATGTCCTCCTCTTTAATCCTTAACTGGTCGTAGCCGGACCAAAGGTCAATCTTGGTGTAACGCCTTGGATAGCCAAGACCGTTACACTCTGTGTTTATAAAGGTGCAAGACTTGCTAATCAAGTCATTTAATTAGAAATGTGTTACTGAAACTACAGTTGAATTAGGGTTAAAAGATTTTGGTCTCAAAAGTTTCATTTCTTAAAATCAAACATTTCCTTTACATGGGATCCCAGAAGTAGTAAAGTTATAAGACAATTTACAAATTTTTGGGATTAAAATACAGTTACAAGCCACTCTAAGGCAAAACAGACAATTAGGCTTTTCTCGTCCTATTCCACTCCTCGGCTGTGGCGACCGATCAGCTGATTATGTACATTCAGCCTCGAAGCTCTCCATCTCAAGACTGGTCCAACTTTCCCTTGCCTTTACCTGCACCACATAGCACCCGTGAGCCAAGCCCCAGCAAGAAAACACAATAACAGAGCATAATCATCAAGCAAACAACCAGATAACTCATACAGTATAAACATGTACTCAACAGTCCAAACATTCATGTTATTTAAGTATTCAGCATACCAAGTACATCATTTCATATCAATTCACATATAATAACCAGGGTTAACGCCCTTAGGCCGTACCCTCTATTTATCCCACTGACTCCGGCCCGCTTAAACCGAGCTCAGTGAATATTAAGCTATCCTCAGCTACCAGTGGCCGAGCCGCGCCCTGTGCGTAAGTAATATTTACAGCACCCTTAGGCCGTTTATCACATGTCCCATGGCATAATACCATCTATGACATCATACAGATATAGGGAGCTCTTAGTCCCATCAGAAACACATAACCGGGTGCAGTCTTCTTACCTTTAGATTTTGATAGCTTTGTTCAATTCGATCCTCAAGCACGATCCCGTCTGAGCCCTAGCGTACACCCAATCACGGTCACAAGTTAGAACCAACTCCAAACTTCAATTCAAAAACCTAGCCTCAAGACCAATCTCGAGCCCTCGATAAGCCCTAATTCCACTAAATGGGGTGGTGGAATCAAACCCCGAGCCCCCGCGCAAAAACCCTAAGAAATAACCCAAAAAACCCCTTTCTGGGAACAGGGTAGTGCTACAGTGCCCTAAAGTGGGCGCTACAGTGCTACAAGCAGAGCCATCAGGCTCCCAGACACCCAAGCCTAGCGCTGTAGCGCCCTAGGGCTAGCTCTACAGCGCTAGTCACAGCCGAGCACTACCCAGTTTTCTCCTCTTCGAATTTCCTCGAGCCAAACCTTTCTAAAACTCAACCAAACTTCAAAACAAGCCTCCCAACATCATCAACTCATCCCAAACAACCTAACCACAAGTAATTCAATCACATGCACCCCAAAACACAAAATCCACCATGGCTGAACTTAGAGCTCAAAAACTCAGCAAAACAACAGAAACCACAAAGCCTAAAGCTAGAGTTTCTTACCTTTGATGGATGAGCTCAACCTAGGTTGTCTTCCACACTTGCTTAGCCTTCACCTCTTCAATCCCTTAGGTTTAATTCCCTAGAATTCACACAGAAACTCTGCTTAGAAAAACCAATTCAATACCAAACAAAGAACTGAATATCAACCTCAAGACCTTACCTCAAATGATGGGTAACCTCTGCTAATTCCCCAACCTGATCAAGATCCCAAGTGTGAAGTCTTAGCCTAAAGCTCCTCTGAATTTTAACTCCAAATTTCCAGAAGAAATTGATGAAGAAAACCCAAACCGTTCAAGAGAGTTACCCTGCTTTTCCCCTCTTTCCTTTTTTCCTTCTTTTCTTTCTTTTCTTCCGGCTTCCAACACTTTCTACACAATCCACTAAGGCATAAAGCCAAAACAACACTTATCTGATTCTGAACACCAAAAGACCATATTGCCCTCCCACTTATAACTAAGCTCTTAAACATCTTAAGGGCATTTTACTCGTTACACCCAATTCTCGCTAATTCCTCGAATGTCTCTAATATTTTCTGCTTACTTCCCGACACCTAGCTAATCGCCACTTATATTCCTCAATATCAAAATAGGCTCCAATATATTATCTAAATTCCTAGAAATACCCCCAGGCTCGTCCCAAGCTGAATATAAATCCCCGCCGTGACTTTTTCACTGAACCGCTCACTAGAATCGCCCGCTACACCAAATACCTCTTTCGATAATATATAATTATAAGATAATAGGAAAAGTTTTATAATAGGTAAAGTTAGAAAGCGGTAAAGTTAAATGGAGGGAAAAAAAATGGCTGGGTAAAGTTAAAAGGGGAGGGAAACAAAAAAAAAATGGCACATGTAAAAGCATTTTTTTTAGAAAATGTAAAAGGCAAAGGCTCCGAAAGCTCCTCCGCACCAATTTTCTCTGATTCCTCTTCTGCTCCGCCGCAAGAGCAGCTCCGATTGTCCCTCAGGCGTGGACTAAGGCTCGACGACTATGGGACGTAGGCAGGGACTAAAGGTTGATGATGATTGGATGCAGACGGTGCTTTGGTGGTGAGGGCTAGATCGGTGCAGGTGGTGGTCGACTGTGTCTGTTGCAAAGGTCGGGGACTGACAGGGACTGAAGGGTGACGAATGGGTAAGATTTTTTCTCACCTATTTTTTTTTTTGTTAATATCTCGATTGAAAACAGAGATATTGAATATGATATTTGTGTATTTATTTTGTGTTTTGAGATCTTTGTATATATCTGGGTTGAACATAGATTCAAATCATTGGATTAATCATTTTCCTCTATTTGTGTGAGTGGTTGTTCTTCTGTGAGATTTAATGGCTAGAACCCGATTCAATACCCTCATCATCTCTGTCCCTCTTTTGTCTTATGGCGGCTATCGGGAGGACATTAGTTCATTTATTTCTGCGCATACCTTTTTTCTCTTGATTTCCTTATTGTAAACTTACCTGCCCCCCTCTCTTTCCCTACTTCTTTTGGGGTTTCAAAAAGCTATCTTGAAAGTCATCTTTTACATCATATTACCTATCCATTTCTTTGGATATAAAAAATATCTCTGAATATTGTTGCTAAGAAACTCTGAGAATGAAAGACAGAGTGCTACTATAACTGAAATTAGTGAATTATAAGCAGCCCCATTTTAAAGTAGTGACAGAATCCCAGAATAAGTGGGAAAAAAATTTCAAGTTCGCATGAAATGTCTTCAAGCAGCCTCATTTGCATCTAAATACCCATTTATCTTTTTCAGATGTAGCACTAGTCACATCTTTAAAGGATGGTATGAATCTTGTTAGGTATGAGCTTGTAGCATGCCAAGATTCAAAGAGAGGAGTCTTGATTCTTAGGGAGGTAATTTCTGGGGACTTTCATGTCTACTCACGCTTTATTTTTATTTTATTTTTAACCATGGAAATGTGTCATTTTATATTATATGGCAGACATCTGAAAGGGGAGAATATAAGAAAAAAGGATGAGATCTTTTTCCTACAGAATAAATTATTAGAGTTAAGATTGTGCAGTTTATGTACTTGTTTTTCTTTTCCTGCAACATCTCAAAGAAGGGGGAAGACAATAATAACAAACCCATCTAGTGAGATTTTGTTTTTCTTTTCCCGCAACATCTCAAAGAAGGGGGAAGACAATAATAACAAACCCATCTAGTGAGATTAGTAGTGAAATCGTTGATTGTATAGATCTTACTTTTGATACTTGTGATGTGATTTATTTTGCAGTTTGCTGGTGCTGCACAATCTCTAGGTGCAGGAGCCATTCTAGTGAACCCGTGGAACATCACTGAAGTTTCTAATGCAATTGGCCAAGCTTTGGATATGGAACCTGAGAAAAGAGAGAAGCGACATAATCACAACTTTTTGCATGTGACTACACACACTGCACAAGAATGGGCAGAGACTTTTGTGAGGTATACATGCATAAGATTTATAACATTGTCATAAATATGAAAATAAGATAGCATTGTAAAACCTTTTGACTCTTGTCTTAAATGCATTCTGTTTAATTGAACATTTATATTTGAAGAAATAAATAGAAGCTCTCCATAGCATGCAAACTCTATTTGTGTTGTTATCTTGAATTTCATACAAAGAAATAAAGGGATTAGTACTATTCCGTGAATTTTGTTATTATCGGGAAAAATGCACGTCGGCGCATTTGGTTCAAGTCTTAAATATTTTCAGTTAACCACCCAAAACGGTTGTGCTTTAACAACATTGAAGTACATGTCTTGTCTATGTTAGAGTATTAGATAAAAAAAAACTAGACTAATTGGTAATTGTTTCCTGAGGTACATGACAGGAAGATATTTAATATATTTATTATTAGTTTTAGAAAGATCCCATACTTGTATTTGTGAAGTTATAGATGGACTATAATGAAATTTTATTTTTGTTCAGTGAACTAAATGATACTGTTGTTGAGGCGGAAATATGAATTCGAAATGCAACACCTGATTTTCCTAAGAATGATGCAATTAAAGGCTATTTGCGCTCTAATAATTGATTGCTCATACTGGTATGCTTTTATATGAAACTTCATTGTAGTGGAATTGTTACTCTCTGATACATTCACTCTCTATATTTATAGCATATGTACTTTACTGGTTAATGGTTACAAATCGTTTTGGAGATAAAATAATTAACTTTTGTCTACCCTTGAAGCCCAATACCTTGATTAATTGTGTATTTGTCCATTACTATACAATTCTGTCTACAAAGATAGCAGTTATTCTTTGGAAAAAGCTGTCCTGGCTACTAAAACAGACATGCTACAAATTAGTTTTTTCTTCTTAATAATTCATATAACCAAAATTTGTATTTATTATTTAGTCTTTTCTTTTGCTTATGTTTGTTTCTTTATTTTGCACTTATGTTTTCTTCCAGAATATTAGTTTAACAAGGTCTATTTAATGACTTTTAGATTTATGTTTGTGTTTATATTCAAATTTCTTTCAATATTTAACTGTAGTTGGAAGTACTGGCTGCACTAAGGACCTTGATAGCGAAGCCAAAGAGGTTGCACAAACTTTTGCTTGAAAATGTTATTGCTTTTTTATTTGCAATATCATTAACTTGCATCCTAATTATGATGGTGGGAATAAACAAGTTAGGTTGAGAATTTCAAAACCAAACTATAATTTAGTTAGCAATTTAATTATTCGGATTTTTTTGTCTTTCTGTTTTGAACTAACACTACCAATTTAATTCTAGAACTTCTATTTTTTTCTCTTGCATAATTTCCCAAGTAAATGATTAGATTCTATTGAGGGGTTTTTATTGGTTTCGTGGCACCCACGATTTTAATTTATTGAGTCATACCAAATACCTGATAGTACTTCATGTTTATGATTTTCTCCATTTGATTTCTATAGCTGATTTTTCTGTTTGATGATATATATATATATATATATATTTTTTTTTTTGGAATAAAACGTCCAAAGATTTATTGCTTTCTTGTGCTCAAATAATCTCATCATAATTGATACCATTATTAGTAAAATATCAAATAATACAACATGTGTATGCATTAAGAAAATGAGCACACTAAAATAGAATGGAATTATGCAGAAATTGTTGATTATGGTGTTGTTATTATTCTTGCTGCATCTGTTCAACTTGCCATGCCCAAACAATGTCTTTCAAAGCAGGTCTTATATCCTTTTTCATTATTGTTTTGTATTCCAATGTATCACCACTGGACTTGCTTACCTCAACCAGGTGAAAGGAGGGTGTGAATTCATATATCTCAGCTTGAATTGAAATTGGTCCTTTTCTGCCTTTGATTCCTCCATTTTCAGGGACCCCCTGTCCTTTTCTGTTTGATGATATTTGAAAGAAAATGGTGATTTGGTTGCTGTTAAAGTGCAAAGGCCCTTTGTTCTTGAGTCTGTAACAGTTGATTTGTTCGTCATACAAAATTTGGGACTGGTTCTTCGCAAGTTTCCCCAAGTAGTTTTCTCATGTAATGGATTTAGTATTAATCTGCTCCTTCAAATACTTGCTTTCAAAGGGGTGAACGTAGTGTTAATAAAAGATTTTTTCCTCTCAATCTCCATTCTTTCTGTTAATTCATTTCAGATCTCTGTAGATGTTGTTGGACTGGTTGATGAATGGGCAGCCCGTTTCTTTAAGGAGCTAGATTATGTTAATGAGGGTGAAAATGAAACGTGTTTTGCTGAAATGATGAAAAAGGACCTTCCACAGGTGACTTTGATAACCTTTGCTTTTTTGTACGTGAATTCTTGTTTATTCTGAAGCTGTAAGTTTTGTTTGATGCTATGATTATCAAACTACATTTCACCAGGAGCTAACTTCTAGCGTGCTAAACAAATGTTTAGTTATGTGAAAGTTTAATTTTCTGAAAAATAGGCGCTGCTAATAATTTGATGAATAAGACTTGTTTACTAATGATAGCCTTTTATATTATTTATTCTTAAAAGAAATGTAGAATGTTTTCGTACTTTATATTTATCTATTTAAAAGTCAATGATAACAGAGAATTGTTGTAAAAACAATTCTTTCTTTCCTTTTCCTCCATACTATTCTGTAAGCCCCTCTTAGTTTTTATTTAATTCCATTAAAGGGAATTCAATAAATTGCTACTGTATTGAATAAATCAAACAAAATTTTTTAAGAGTACATAAGATAATTTGAAAGATTTTTTTTTAAACTTCTTACCATAACAAACGCAAGGCACATTACTTTCATGTTTTTTTTGGCTTCAGTAAACTGAATAAATCTTTTGAATGCAAGAAAACAACATATACACACAAATGCATTGATCTTAAAGTGCAGTTGGTATCTTGTAGAGTAGTTAACTAAAAAGTAGTTGAACATTAGACAATGAGTTCTTTCATTTCATAGTCATACAATTATTTGGCTCCCTGAGTACAAGCCCATGTGGTATAAGTTCACCATCCAACTATTCTGTTACTTGGAAATTTTGAGTCTATAATTTATTGTTGCTCCATGAATGGAATCTAATAACTAAGTTTATATGGCTTATGTCTGAAGGAAGTAAAAGGGGATTTTCAATACATTAAGGATATACATACATAAATATATATATATATATATATATATGTATATATGTTTGAGTTTTCAATAACAACAACTAGTATTCTTTGTGCTTATCCTAATTCCTTTGTTTTTTTTGGACCCTTTTCTTTTTCTTCTTCTTTTCTTTTTTTTTCTCCAACGTACACTATACACACATGCTTTTACTTTTCTATTGAATTTTTCATGATGGCAAGTCTAGAAGAGACATAAAACATTCATTACTTGACAAAGATTGTCAATGCAAATTTGATAGGGAATACAAAAAAGAGCCAATTAACTCACTCTTTTAGAGGTGAGAGGTAGGGAAAACAGAGAGATACCTACCACACCTACAAAAAGGAGAATATTCAATAAGATTATGCAATATTCTTCTTGATAGGGGATGATGGCCCACCTATATATATTGCTTGATCTGTCAAAATCTTATTCCCCTAATATCCAAAGTCTTGAAGAAAATGATGGTCAAACTTTTTGTATTTCATATATTCTTCTTTTCGCTAATTAATTAAATGTTTGGATTATTGTTTCTTTGCTAATTTAATCATCACTTGGCCTCACCACCATGCATGATGTTATGGCAATTTAATTATTTAGGACTTGCTAGGCTCATCATTCCTGATGCTATTCCAATAAATTTCTGACCATTAGTGAATAATAATCAACCAAAGAAGATTTTTCTGCTTACAAAGTTGTTTGCATGTGATTGTGTTTAGTACATTATTTTTCTTCTTTTTGTCACTGCAGACAAATTAATCACTGAAACATATAAGTGTAATTAAGTAACATTCTGAGTGCATAATCAATTGCTGATTTTATGTCTATTACTATTCAGCTTTTTCATGTAGCTCTTTCTTCTTCTTTTTTATTATTATTATTCATCTCTATCTACCCTCAATTAACTAGCTTGCTTAGTGTAAGTGGAATAATGATGAAGCTAATATAACTTGTGGCTTACATTTATTCATCTTTCTAGTATTGCATATAAACACAAACCATTATTATTAACATACGAGCAACTTTTTGCATGTCTTGAATATATAATATAATTAGACACACACGCACAAAAAATATGTCTAAATAAAAAAAGCCCTTAAAGAGTTCATTAGACAAATAATAGTTGTTGATACAAGTGTGACTTGTAAAAGAATATACAAGTATGTAAGCATATATTTGTTGTGTTGATTTTAACCTTTTTAAAAGAGCATGTCAACATCTGACCTTTCTCTTTTTTTATAATGTTGATTAAAATGAATAGGTTAATATTTTGATCGGTCTTAAAGCATTGGATTGGAAGCTAATTGCATGAGGTGTGTTGTATTTGATTTAGTTTTAAAAAATTTCAATATTTTACAATTTTGAATGATAACTGTATGACTTTAGTGGAGTTTGAATATCTTAGATATTCATCCATAGTGAAGTAGGTTATGAGAATTATGTGTGCTGCGGTGATAATGAAAGGTTGAAAACTTGCATGTCTTAGTGAAGTAGGTTCTGAGAATTTTGTGTGCCGCGGTGATATATGGATGAAAACATGTGTGTTGTTTGATTTGTTTGACATGTTGGTGTTGATTGTGACAGATGGCTAGGCTAGTAAATTAGGGAATATGTTGTTTGATTTTGTTAATTGAATCCCTCATCCTTATTTTTATCCTTTGATTTTTGCTAACCCAAATCTGAGTTGCTTTTAGAGGTTTATTGTTTCTGTCCAAGGGTATAATGTAAAACAGTCGTGGAATATTAGTTTTTGCAAATATAAATTTAGTGAAGTCTTATCTTGTCAATACTCTGCTTTTTAAGAGTCGTTTTGGAGTGTAGTTCATAAATTGTTTAATTGTTTGTCTTATTGATATTGCATTTCACTTACTTTTATTTCTGTAATTATTATAGTCTTAGGTATTTTATTTAATCTGGCCTTGCTTTTATTTGTTAATAGGTAAATGTATATAGGTCTTTTGTTCATTTTGGCTTGAGGTGGTTTTGATGTCATAGTTATTTTAAAAATAATAGTGGTATCGATGTCTAAAATAAAAAATAAAAAAGAAGCAGCAAATTCCTACTTTCTTTCTCTATATGTATAAGTTTCTATTTATTATTAACTTGCTTTATCTATGGTTATTGTAAAAGATTCCCAAATGAGCCTGTTCTGATATGAGTCACCTCCTCTGTGTCTACTTGGTCTGATCATCTTGAGCCTCAAAGTACTACTATTACTGATCAAACCCCAAAACTGATCAATTTGAAACAACTTTTCCACCCTTTATTTCGTTTCCATTTTTTTACCTTTTTTTTTTCCCTTCTTCTTAAGATAATGTGAATATATATATATATATATGAAATGATTTTATAACATAATTAAGACCCAAAGAGGGGCTACTACCTAAAAAGAAACCGTTACAAGTAGTGGAATCTCATATCGCTAGTATAGCCAAAAGGCTTACACTCAATGGATTTTAGGAAAAAGAAAAATTTGATGAGGTGTAATTAAGACAGGAAGATAAACTAAAGGAATATAACAAACAACAAAGCAAAATTATCTTATATTCCATTATAAGTACACTTTTAACTAGCTTATGTCTTGCATAGAAACACTGTCATGTTGGAATATACATATCAATATGTATGTCATACATTATTCTCTGCCTTTATTTTTTGATTTTTTAATTAATTCATAGCTTGCTTACCTAATTATATTTTATAATATTTGATTGGGATTAATTAGTAGCTTAGCTAATCTCTGCCTCTTTTTTGGGCATTGAAAGATTTTTCTTATGGGACTGAGATTTTTGTTGTGGATTTTTTTAAGTGGCAGTCTTTCTTTTTTTTCCTTGGAAACATTGACCTAACTGATTAATTGCTTTTAATCCTTTTAAGTCAAATATTTGTAGCATTGTCTGTTTTTTTATTTTTTACTAATTTGCTATTTTCGTTTTTTATTTTGGAATGCTAGTACTGGATCTAATTTTCACTGTTGCTTTTGTCTTTTCTTGTGTAGGTGTATAAAAATTTCTTAAAATGATATATATTGGTTTGCTAAAGTTACCTGAATGGAGTAACTGAATGAGATATGATTGGTCATTCCCTGAATAGTTATTTATGTTGGTGATGGTCATTCATTTTATGGTTTTGCTTATTGGTTTTATTGAAGATACGAGACTATTCTAAGTATGAAGTTGCTCTTGCTTTTTCTTGGTCTACTCTCCCTAATAAATCAGTTTTGTGGAACGTCTTTGCCACTTTTAGTGGCCAGTTCAGACATTATACTTGTAAGCATGACTTCCATTTCTGACATTTTGTAATTGATTGATTGTTTATAAGCTAGTCTTTGACAAGTTTAATGTTTTTAATGATTAAAGGACTTTTTTTTCTTGGCAATGTGCAGGTATATTGAGATGTCTTTCTTTGGAGCAATGCTGCACAAAGTTTGTGGTTGAAGTTTTTAGAATCAAAGAATGTATTTTACCAACTTTGTATACATTTCCTAAATTGTACTGGTCCTCAAAAATATATTTGTATAATTTTAAGGGTGTTTTAAGTATATTAAATGAAGCGGGTTTGAATTAAAGCAATAAAAAATAATTATAATATACAGTGTTATATAATAATAATTCAATCTTATCCAAATATTAGAATAATACAAAAAAAATGTTATTGTATCTTTTACAATAACGTTGGTTTATAAGCATAAATTATGCTATGCAAACTATTTTATATAATGCAGAAAATGTGTTATTATAAAGTTTATCATAACACTACTTTATAAGTACAAAAAATTGTTATATAATATATTTATAAATACCATAATGAAATATTTATCTAATTATTAAAATAACACAACAAAAGTGTTATCGTAGGCTATATCATAACACGTCTATAATTATGGAAAAGTGTTATGCAAAGTGCTTCCACCTATTATAACACTGTTTTCCTTAACACATCAAAAAGTGTTATGTTATATATTTGATAATACTTTTTTGGTCTTATTGAAGGCAGTTTTTCTTGTAGTGGCCTCGAGTCACAGATTACAAATATATCCACATAATAATGTGGTCTCAACAATTTATCACAATTATTTACATTTATGCCCTCAACGGGCAAAAATTACGAATATGCCCTTCTAACCTAATCAGGGCCTACATGCATACTCATACGCATAGTCATGCATCACAGATATTCAAATAATCATATAACATGTTTTTAATCATTAAATCACGTATAATCCAGTTATGCCCTCCCGGCACACTAATCAAGGCCTTTAAGCCTTATTAGTGAATTTGGGTTGTTACAACTATCCCCTTCTAATGAGAATTTCGTCCTCGAAATTTACCTGAATAATTCGAGATATTGATCCCGCATCGTTGACTCAAGCTCCCAGGTTGCCTCCTCGACCCTACTATTCCTCCACAACACTTTAACAAGAGGAATCGTCTTATTCTGTAGTACTTTGTCCTTCCGATCCAAGATCTGGACCGGTTGCTCCTCATAGGCTAGGTCAATCTGCAATTCCAAGTCTTCATACCTCAACACATGTGTCGCATCCGAGACGTACTTCCAGAGCATAGAAACATGGAATACGTCATGGACTCCTGATAGTGATGGTGGCAAGGCTAACCTGTAAGCCACCTAACTGATCCTTTCTAGGATCTCAAAAGGTCCGATGAACCTAGGCGTAGCTTGCCCTTCTTTCTGAACCTCCTCACCCCTCGCAATGGTGAAACTCAGAGAAATACGTGGTCCCCAACCTGGAACTCCACGTCCCTACGCTTGGGATCAGTGTAGCTTTTCTGTCTGCTCTGTGAGGCGAGCATCCTAGCTCAGATGTTCTCTATAGCTTAATTTGTCCTATGAACCATATCTGGCCCCAACTACTTCCTCTCACCCATCTCATCCCAATGAATGGGTGATCTACACTTCCTTCCATATAACATCTCGTAGGGAGCCACTCCAATCGTTGATTGGTAACTATTGTTATATGAAAATTCAATCAACAGGAGATACTTACTCCATGATTCCTCAAAGTCGATCACACACGCTCTGAGCATATCCTCCAACACCTGAATCATCCTCTCAGACTGTCCATCAGTCTGAGGATGAAAGGCTGTGCTGAACTTCAACTGAGTTCCCATAGCCTTCTGCAAACTATCCCAAAACTTGGAGGTAAAGATAGGATCCCGGTCTGACACTATAGACTTAGGAACCCCATGGAGACGTACGATCTCCCTCACATACAACTCTGTATACTAATCCACAATATTTGTCGACCTCACTGGAAGAAAATGGGCTAACTTAGTGTATATGTCCACTATCACCCATGAAGCCCTACAGTTCTGGGTAAACCTCCAACAAAATCCATCGTAATATCCTCCCATTTCCACTTGGGAACACTCAAAGGCTGAAGCAACCCTGCTGGTCGTTGATGCTCAGCTTTCACCTACTGACAGGTTAAACATCTGGCTACGTACTCCACCACATTCTTCTTCATCCCGGGCCACCAATATAGCATCCGTAGATCCTGGTACATCTTCGTGGTACCCAGATGAAGTGAGTACGGCGTCGTGTGAGACTCATCCAATATCTCTCGTCTGATCCCCTCATCATTCGGAACACAAATCCGTCCCTAATACCGAAGCAAACCAACCTTAGAAATAGAATAGTCCCTAGCTACTCCCGCTAAGACATTCTCTCTAACCTCCTGTAACTGAGCGTCTACCAATTGCCCTTCTTTAATCCGCTCTAGCAGGGTCGACTACAGAGTAATATTGGCCAACTGGCCCACCACCAATTATATCCCCGCTGTGACCATATCATCAGCTAACCCTCTCAAGATCTGGGTGGAACTATATAACTAACCTGGGCCTCTCCGGCTCAATGCATCTGCCACTATATTGGCTTTCCCTGGATGGTAAAGAATATCACAGTTGTAGTCTTTCACCAACTTTAGCCAACGTCTTTGTCTCATGTTCAAGTCCTTCTGTGTAAAGAAATACTTCAGACTCTTGTGGTCGGTGTATATCTCGCACTTCTCCCCATACAGATAATGTCGCCAAACCTTTAGTGCGAATACCACCGCTGCTAGCTCCAAATCATGGGTAGGATACCGTTTCTCATACTCCTTCAGCTGTCGTGATGTATAAGCTATGACCTTTTCATTCTGCATCAACACACAGCCTAAACCCAACCTCGACGCATCGCAGTAGACAACAAACTTCCCTTCCCCCGAAGGAAGACTCAACACGGGCGCTATCTTCAGCTCTTGGAAATTGTTCTTACATTTGTCTGAACAAATAAACTTCAAATTCTTCCGTGTAAATTCTATCATCGGTGCCGCTATCTTCGAGAAGCCTTCCACAAACCATCTGTAGTAACCCACTAGACCAAGAAAACTCCGCACTTCTTAGGCATTCCTTGGCCTCGACCAATCCCTAACTGCCTCCACCTTGGATGGATCCACCTTAATCCCATCTGCACCCACAATGTGTCCAAGGAATGTCACTTTTGGTAACCAAAATTCACATTTCTTAAACTTGGCGTACAACTGATGCTCCCTCAATCTCTGCAGAACCTGTCGAACATGAAACTCATGCTCTGCCTCTGAGCTGGAGTACACTAAGATGTCATCGATGAAGACAATAACAAGCTGATCCAGAAAGTCCTTGAACACCCTGTTCATTAATCCATAAAGGCTGCTGGGGCATTGGTCAAACCAAACAACATGACCAAAAACTCATAGTGCCCGTACCTCGTTCGGAAGGCCGTCTTCAGTATGTCCTCATCCTTGATCCTCAGCTGGTGATAACCAGATCGAAGATCAATTTTCGAGAACACTGTCTTACCCTGCAGCTGATCGAACAAGTCATCAATCCTTGGTAGGGGATACTTATTCTTGATAGTCAACCTGTTCAATTCCCTGTAGTCACATTCTCAAAGTCCCGTCCTTCTTCTTCACAAACAAAACTGGAGCCCCCCATGGCGAGTAACTAGGCCTGATGAACCCCAAATCCAGAAGCTCCTGCAACTGTATCTTCAATTCTTTCAGTTCTGCCGGTGCCATCCTATACAGTGCCCTCGACATTGGCTCTGTCCCTAGCGCCAACTCAATGACAAACTGAATCTCCCTACGTGGCGGCAACCCAGGTAAGTCCTCAGGAAACACATCCAAGAACTCGCAAACCAATCTGGTCTCCTCCGGTTCTATTGGCGAAACCTTGGTGGTATCCACCACACTAGCTAGGAAACCTATACATCCTCCCTGTAATAGGTCCCTAGCTCTCAACGCTGAAATTATGGGTATGCGGGGTCCATGCACCGCTCCCACAAAGACAAAGGGATCCTCGCCCTCCGTCTCAAAGGTCACCATCTTCTTCCCGCAGTCAATAGTAGCTCCATATCTAACTAGCCAATCCATACCTAAAAACATATTAAAGTCCTCCATACTCAACTCAATCAAGTCTACTGACAACTCTCTACCATCAACTATCACTGGTAGTGCTCTAATCCACCTCCTAGAAACTACCAGTTCCCCTGTAGGCAAAATAGTCCCAAACCCTGAAGTACAATACTCACTAGGTCTACACAGTCTATCAATCACCTTACTAGAAACAAATGAATGTGTAGCACCAGAGTCTATCAATATAGTAAAAGGAAGGCTAGCGCTAGAAAGCTAACCTGTCACTACCGAGGGACTAGCCTCGGCCTCTGCCTGCGTCAGGGGGAACACTCGAGCTGGAGTCAAGCTGTCCACCTTCCCCGCATCTCCCTTCTTCACTGTCGGGCAATCTTTCTTGAGGTGTCCCACAACCCCGCACACGTAACAAGCCTTAGCCCGACACTCTCCCGGATGGCGTCTTCTGCACCTCGTGCACTCAAGATAGGTCCTCCATGAATCACCGCCTCCCTGATGGCCACCCCGAGTACCCCGACCTCTCCTATCAGGACCAGGAGTGGTCGAAGCATCAGGGGTATTCCCCTTTAAATTACTGAGGCCTCTGCCCCTACCATAACCAAAATATGGAGGCATCGCCCTGCGGCCCTCCCGTCTTGCTACACTCTCCCTCCATATCTTATTCTTCGCCTCCTCAGCGGTAAGAGCCTTCTCTACAGCCTGAGCATAAGTTGTCCCTCCAGGAACTGTTGTAATCCTCACATCTCGGGCTATCATAGCATTAAGCCCTCTAATAAACCTGTCATGCCCAACGGAATCAGTAGGCACAAGATCTGGAGTGAACTTCTCAAGTCATTCAAACTTTAGGGCATATTCTGTAACTATCATGCTTCCCTGAACCAGCCCCACGAACTCATTTACCTTCGTTACCCTGATGGCAACATTGTAGTACTTCTGACTGAATAGGTCCTTGAATCCTTCCCAAGTCAAAGCAGTAACATCTCTGGTCTGTGGATTCGGGCATCCTCTCTCAGCATATATGTGGCACATGCCACTCTGTCATGTCCCTCTACCCTCATAAAATCAAGGATAGTAGTAATCATGGTCATCCATTATTCGACCTTCAGTGGATCAGGTCCTCCCTCAAAGATTGGGGGTTGTTGTTTCCTAAACCACTCGTACAATGGCTCTCATCTGTTCCCAACCTCTACTGGCTGTACAACTGGTACCACTACAGGTGGCACAATAGGGGCAGCACTCCCTGATGGAGCCTGCTATTGTAGAATTCGAATCTGTTCATCCTGGCTCTGTAGCCGCGCTTGCATATTAGCCATAAGCTACTTCCAGTTCTCAGGGACTGGCGAAGGGGTCTGGCCCTGGTCATCATCTCTAGTCTCAGACCTGGTGTCGGCTAGTCGTGTAGATTTTCTTGGACACATAATTATCCAAGTCAATCTGCAATCAACAACTCGACGGTCAGACTATGATGACAGGGTAATAATCCTTCCATGATCCACCTTTAGAACCCCAAACATTCACAAACAATCAAAATATAACAGTTCATCCAATTATCCAAATATTTTCATTCACATGCATAGCACTGCTGATAAGCACGCCTCAATATCATCATGCAATAGTCAAGGGCCAGACCCTATCAGTATCTCATGCTCCCTATTAATCAAGTAGATATCAACAGTCATATTCCATTCTATTCATTTAAGCATATAATCATGTATACACAATTACCAAACCCTGAGTCGAGCTTGTCTTTCGCGGCGAATGTACATGTGCAGCCAGTCTTTAGGAACCCTTAAACCTAGGACACTCTGATACCGAGTTGTAACGCCCTGGATAGCCAAGACCGTTACACTGTGTTTATAAAGGTGTAAGACTTTCTAATCAAGTCATTTAATTAGAAATGTGTTACTGAAACTACAGTTGAACTAGGGTTAAAAGATTTTGGTCTCAAAAGTTTCATTTCTTATAATCAAACATTTCCTTTTACATGGGATCCCAGAAGTAGTAAAGTTATGAGACAGTTTACAAAGTTTCGGGATTAAAATAGAGTTACTAGCCACTCTAAGGCAAAACAGACAATTAGACTTTTCTCGTCCTGTTCCACTCCTCGGCTGTGGCGGCCAATCAGCTGATTATGTACATTCAGCCCCGAAGCTCTCCATCTCAAGACTGGTCCAACTTTCCCTTGCCTTTACCTGCACCACGTAGCACCCATGAGCCAAGGCCCAGCAAGAAAACACAATAACAGAGCATAATCATCAAGCAAACAACCAGATAACTCATACAATATAAACATGTACTAAACAGTCCAAACATTCATGTTATTCAAGTATTCAACATACCAAGTACATCATTATTCATATCAATTCACATATGATAACTAGGGTTAACTCCCTTAGGCCGCACCCTCTATTTATCCCACTGACTCCGGCTCGCTTAAACCGAGCTCAGTGAATATTAAGCTGTCCTCAACTACTAGTGGCAGAGCTGCGCCCTGTGCGCAAGTATTATTTACGGCACCCTTAGGCCGTTTATCACATGTCCCATGGCATAATACCATCTATGAAATCATACAGATATAGGGAGCTCTTAGTCCAATCATAAGCACATAACTGGGTGCAGTCTTCTTATCTTTAGATTTCGATAGCTTTGTTCAATTCGATGCTCAAGCACGATCCTGTCTAAGCCCTAGCATACACCCAGTCACGGTCACAAGTTAGAACCAACTCCAAACTTCAATTCAAAAACCTAGCCTCGGGACCAACCCCGAGCCCTCGAGAAGCCCTAATTCCACCAAACGGGGTGGTGGAATCAAACCCCGAGCCCCTGGGAAAAAACCCTAAGAAATAACCCAGAACACCTCTTTCTGGGAACAGGGTAGCGCTACAGTGCCCTAAAGTGGGTGCTACAATGCTACAAGCAGAGCCATCAGGCTCCCAGACGCCCAAGCCTAGCGCTGTAGCGCCCTAGGGCTAGCTCTACAGCGCTAGTCACAGCCAGGCACTACCCAGTTTTCTCCTCTTCGAATTTCCTCGAGCCAAACCTTTCTAAAACTCAACCAAACTTCAAAACAAGCCTCCCAACATCATCAACTCATCCCAAACAACCTAACCACAAGTAATTCAATCACATGCACCCCAAAACACAAAATCCACCATGGATGAACTTAGAGCTAAAAAACACAGCAAAACAATAGAAATCACAAAGCCTAAAGCTAGAGTTTCTTACCTTTGATGGATGAGCTCAACCTAGGTTGTCTTCCACACTTGCTTAGCCTTCACCTCCTCAAACCCTTAGGTTTAATTCCCTAGAATTCCCACAGAAACTCTGCTTAGAAAAACCAATTCAATACCAAACAAAGAACTGAATATCAACCTCAAGACCTCACCTCAAATGATGAGTAACCTCTGCTAATTCCCCAAGCTGATCAAGATCCCAAGTGCAAAGTCTTAGCCTAAAGCTCCTCTGAATTTTAGCTCCAAATTTCCAGAAGAAATTGATGAAGGAAACCCAAACCGTTTAAGAGATTTGCCCTGCTTTTCCCCTCTTTCCTTTTTTCCTTCTTTTCTTTCTTTTCATCAGGCTTCCAACACTTTCTACACAATCCACTAAGGCATAATGCCAAAATAGCACTTATCTAATTCTGAACAACAAAAGAAAATATTGCCCTCCCACTTATAACTAAGCTTTTAAACATCTTAAGGGCATTTTAGTCATTACACCCAATTCCCGCTAATTCCTTGAATGTCTCTAATATTTTCCGCTTACTTCCCGACACCTAGCTAATCGCCAGTTATATTCCTCAATATCAAAATAGGCTCCAATATATTCTCTAAATTCCCATAAATACCTCCAGGCTCGCCCCGAGCCGGGTATAAATCCACGTCGTGACTTTTTCGTTGAACCGCTCACTAGAATTGCCTCGAGTCACATATTACAAATATATCCACATAATAATGTGGTCTCAACAATTTATCACAATTATTTACATTTATGCCCTCAACGGGCCAAAATTACGAATATGCCCTTCTAACCTAATCATGGCCTACATGCATACTAATACGCATAGTCATGCATCACAGATATTCAAATAATCATATAACATGCTTTGAATAATTAAATCACATATAATCCAGTTATGCCCTCCCAGCACACTAATCAAGGCCCTTAAGCCTTATTAGTGAATTTGGGTCGTTACACTTGGAGAACACTGTCTTCCCCTGTAGCTGGTCAAACAAGTCATCAATCCTAGGTAGTGGGTACTTGTTCTTAATGGCCAACTCGTTCAGCTTTCTGTAGTCAATAAACATCCTTAAGGATCCATCCATCTTCTTGACGAACAACACTGGAGCACCCCATGGCGAAAAAAATCGGTCTGATAAATCATAAATCCAATAATTCCTACAATTGAATCTTCAGTTCATTCAACTCTGCTGGTGCCATTCTATAAGGTGTCCTAGATACTGGCTCCTCCTCTGGCGCCAACTCTATGACGAACTTGATCTCTCGGTGTGGTCCAATCGAAACAATCCTAGAAGTATCCACTATGTTTGCTAGGGATCATATGCAACCTTCGTGCATTAGGTCTCTAGCCTTCAGTTCCGTGATCATTGGTACTCGCGGACCACTCACCGTCCCCGCAAATACAAAGGGTAACTCCCTTTCTGGTTGAAATGTCACCATATTCCGCTTGCAGTCTATCGTTGCCCCATACTTTGATAACCAATCCATCCCCAGAATCATATCAAATTTGTCCATCGCTAGCTCATTCAAATCTATAGACAACTCTCTACTTTCCATCTCTACTGGCAATGCTCTAGCCCATCTCCTAGAGACTACTAGTTCCCTATTGGCAATAAAGTCTGGAATCCCCTAGCATACATATCACAAGGCCTACATAAACGATCTATCACTCTAGCAGATATAAACGAATGAGTAGCCCCTAAATCAATCAATGCAGTAAATGAAAAATCGATACTAGAAATCTGATCTGTCACGACCGAGGGACTAGCATCAGCCTCAGTCTGGGTCAAGGTAAATACTCTGGCTGACGTCTGGCTATCACTCTGCCTCGGTTCTTCTTTCCAGGCTTGTGGGAAGTCCTTCCTCAGATGATTAATACTCACACAAGTAAATAAGGCTCTGATTCTGCACTCTCCATGATGTCGTTGCCTGCACTGAGGACACACTAGGAAACTTGTCCAGTTGTCTCCCCCGCCGCGACGGCCACTGAAAGCACCATTTGCCCTCCTATTTGAACCATGAGGAACAAAAGAATCTGAGGCCTTTCTCTTCTGCTCACTGGGGCCACTACCCCGGTTTGATCCAGTAAAAGGAGGCACTGTCCTCTAAGCATCCCGCCTAGCGACGCCCTCTCTCCATTTCTAATCCTCGCCCCCTCAACAATAAGGGCCTTCTCCACTACCTGTGCATAGGTGGTAGTTCCCGAATCTATTGTTAACTGGATGTCACGGGCTATCATGACGTTCAATCCTCGCACAAACTAATCCCTCCGTGCTGTATCAGTAGGCACCAAGTTCGACGCGAACTTTGCCAACTGGTCAAACATTAGTGCATATTCTGTGACTGTGAACCGGTTTAGAGTCAGGTTTACAAACTCATCCACCTATACAGCTCAGACTGCAACACTATAGTATTTCTCATTGAAAGTTGATCATACAAGTCGTCAATCCGGGGTAGCGGGTACTTATTCTTAATCATCACCTTATTCAGCTCGCGGTAATCTATGCACATCCGCATGCTTCCGTCCTTTTTCTTCACAAATAGAACTGGTGCTCCCTATGGTGAATGGCTTGGTCTAATGAAACCCAAGTTTAAGATTTCTTGTAGCTGCGTCTTTAACTCCTTGAGTTCGGTAGGTGCCATTCGATATGGTGCCTTGGAGATAGGCTCGGTGCCCGGTACTAGTTCGATTATGAAGTCAATTTCCCGAGTCGGCGGCAACCCTGGTAAGTCTTCAGGAAATAATTATAGAAATTCCTTTACAATGTGAACGCCTCCAACCTTTAGTGGTGTTTCCTTTACCACATCCATGACGCTGGCTAAAAATGTGTGACATCCTTTTTCTATCATCCTCTTAGCTTTGAGAGATGATATAAGTGGTCTGTGTAGTCCTAAAACTTGTCCCATAAAACAAAATCTCTAGCCGTCAGAGTCTTGAATATCACTTGCTTACATCTGTAGTCGATGGTTGAGCCATGCCTTGCTAGCCAGTCCATGCCTAGTATCATGTCGAAGTCTTTGATCTCTAGTTCTATCAGGTCTCCTTCTAGTTCTACGTCCTCAATCTTGATTGGCACGCCTCGTACTATTCGTGATGATAGGAGTACTTCGCCCGAAGGCAACTCAGTTACAAACCTAGTTATAAATCTTTCACAAGGTTTGTCTAATTTCTCTATCATTCCTAATGAGATATACGAGTGAGTGACTCCCGAATCAAATAATACAGAACATATATTATGGAGGATAGAAATCTAACCTGTGACCACTTTATTGCTAGCGTTAGCTTCTCCCTGGGTTAAGGCAAATACCCTGGCAGGAACCATCTTGTCTTCCCTTTTCCCTCTAGCTTGAGCTGGGGACACTGCCTCTTTTGGTGACCTTCCTGACCACAATTGAAGCATCCCTTGGTGTTCACACGACACTTACCAGGATGTTTCTTTTGGCACTTAGCACATTGCAGGTATTCTACATAACCTGGCTTATTACCTCCAATGTTCGGTCGTGCCCTATTATCTTTCTCAGATTGCTTGTTGTCAGGATGCCTTCTCTTCTGACCATTATTTTTGCTAGACTGATTGTTGTTGTTGTTGTGGTTGTTGTTTCGACCATTTTGAGGTTGACTCTACTGTTTAGGCTTAGGCTTACTGGCCTCCTCTTTACTAACATTCGCTTGAAGCCTTTCTACTTCTATTGCCATTTCTAGGACATCGGCATAGGTAGTATTTCCCGGGTTTGCTAGCTTAACCCCTAGCTCAATCTTTGGTTGAAGTCCTCTAACGAACTTGGTCACCCTCAGAATGTCAGTTGGAACCATTTCTAGTGCAAACTGCCAAGCATATTATGCTACTGATAAGTTCCTTTGCTTCAGACCAGCAAACTCCTCGACCCTTGAAGCGATGACTACCAAATTGTAGTACTTTTTGTGGAACAACTCCACAAATCTGGTCCAAGTCATGGTGGCGACATCATGAGTCGTACTGAACTAAGTCCCACCATATTCTAGCATCCTTTTTAAGAAGAGACAAAACGCTGGATATGCAGTCCGCGTTGCCAAGATTCATGTGCGCTAGGATCGGCTCCACATTTGTGAGCCATTCTTCCGCCTCGAAGGGGTCTGTTGTCCCTTCAAAGTTTGGAGCGTGTTGCTTACGAAACCGCTCGTAAATTGGCTCCATGTGCAGAGCTGGGTATGGCGCATAGTTCGCCATTGGCCATCCCCCATAAGGTCCTACTTGATGGGGTGCTTGAGCCATTTGCCGAGGCTGTGGGTGTGGCGGAGGCAGAGCTGAGTCTGAGGCTGAGCTTGTTGTCGTTGTTGTTGCAGTAATTCCTCAACTTGTTGTCATAGTCTGGAAATTTCTGCAGTGTTGTCAACCGGTGGCGGTGGCGGTGGCGGTGTATTTTGGTTGGCAGTAGCACGCACTCCCCTTCTGCAAACCGGAGGGGCTCCATTGCTCTTAGGAGCGGCATTGGAGGAATTGACATTGGTGCGAGCAAACCTTCTGAGCGACATCTTTAGCGGAGTTCTAACAGTTGAGTAAAATATGTTAGAACTTACCCTAATAGGCTCTAAGGCAAAAACTTAATCTAAGCAAACATAACTCGGACCTATTAATTATGATTTCTTATGAAAAATTATCTAAGCCTTCTTTATCATTAGAGTGTGTTTCTATACTTAGAAAAATAAGCCATCTTTATTATTTTCTAAGTTTGTTTCTAATCATCCTATATGACTTAATTCTCAGGCTCGAAACTTGTCGTTGTTCCAAAGTTAACCATATTGAGGGAGGGTTGGGATCAGTAAAATCGTTCCCACTACTATGGCCCCGTAACTCTCAATATAGAATCTGGTTCATTGATTTGTATCCACCCTCACTGAACTTTGTCATTATTTATTAGAGATATTATTTATTATGATTGCAAAAGAAAATCAAACTCATACATGTCATCAAAATAACAATGATATTTATTTGGAAAAAAAAAAGTTTTCACTAAATACAATCATAAATGCAAATATAATAAATAAAATAAATAAAGAAACTAATCTATTTTAAAAACCGGGATCTTCTACATCTGATCCTTCATCTAACATATCATCATCTATCTCCTCATAGTCATCATTTTCTTGAGCCTCAAAATGCCCTCGAGGAAGATTCATAAAGATTCTATGTTTTTTCTCATTTGTAAATTGGAATTCCATCTTAGAGGTGATCCTAAGTATGAGAAAATAATATCTCATAGCTACCGGTAATTCATCTTCATCATCTATAGTCTCCCATATATCTTCTAAGGCTGCAATTACAGTAGAATTTTTAAAAAGTCTATCACTAAAACACATTGCTCTGTAGCTCTCATCATGATTTGCTTAGTTGCTTGGAGGTGACCTATCTCACTGTGGAATAAGAGTAGTCTCCGAGTGATTCTTTCTAGCACTCCTACAGTATTTCTTGGCTCTCTAATTCTTTTCAAGGCCTTAATGGCTTGGATATCCTCATAAGTTAATGCTCCATTCATTCTTAACTGAATACATAAGGCTAAAACGTTAGCTGTAACGCCCTGGATAGCCAAGACCGTTACACTGTGTGTTTATAAAGTACTGGACTTGCTAATCAAGTTATTTAATTAAAAACGTGCTATTGAAATTATAAAGGAACTAGGGTTAAAATGTTTTGGTCTCAAAAGCCACATTTTCACTAAGAAACATTTCCTGTTTACACAGAATCCCAAAACTATTAAGTTTAAAGACCGTTTACAAAAGACATAAGGTTTAAATACAATATCAAGCCATATTAAGGCAAAACAGACAGTTAGGCAATCCCTGTCCTGATCCACTCCTCGACCATGGCGATCAAACAGCTGGCTATGTACATTCAACCCTGCAGCTCTCCATCTCAGGATTGGTCTAGATTTCCTTTGCCTTTACCTGCACCACGTAGCACCCGTGAGCCAAGGCCCAGCAAGAAAACACAGCAACAGAGCATAAGCAACCAACAGACAAATCAATATCTCATATTGCATCACATATTCTCAACCATATAAACATCCAGTATAATCAAGTATTCAACATACAAGCATATTAACTCATATCACATAACATTTCACAAATGATAACTAGGGCTAGCGCCCTCAGGCCTCTCCCTCCGTTATCCCACTGACTCCGGCCCACTTAAACCGAGCTCAGTGAATATTAAGCTGTCCTCGGCTACCAGTGGCCAAGCCGCGCCCTGTGCGCAAATATTGTGTTCGCCACTCTTAGGCCACTATCACATGTCCCATGGCATGATACCATCATTGACACAATACAAGTATCGGGAGCACTTAGTCCCATCACAATCATATAACTGGGTGCAGTTTTCTTACCTTTCGATACGCTAGCTTTGATCACTCGACTCCTTGAGCACGATCCCCCTCGAGCTAGGAATGGCAAAATGGGTCTATGGAGCGGGGCGGGGCGGGGCCCCGACCCGGCGGGGCATCATTGCCCCGGTAAAATTGGGGCAGAATTCAGGGCGGGGCTTTGACCCGCCCCGCCCCGATATGAATTCTGGCGGGTCGGGGCAGACCCGCCCCGATTACCTTTTTTTTTTAATTTTTTTTTATTCCTAAGTAACTCGACTGAAGTGAACCTCAACTGAACCCTTTTTCTAAACTCCTCACGACTAGACCTTTACTCTTCCTCGTCTTCCTTTGAAATCGCAGAGCTTGATGCCCTAACCGGAATCCCCAATTCCAACGGCCCGGTTTCGGAGGAAGAAGAGAATTTGTTGAAGAAGCTCAAGAATCCCGAAGTCGTGGAGCAAGCCCAAAACGAAACCCTTCTTCTCCAAACCAAAGCTGCTACTGCCAATCCAACCTTCTCCATCTTCTTTGCTAAGTTTTGGGTAATGGTGAGTGCTCTCTTCTCCATCTCCATCTTCTCCATCTTCTACTTATTTTTTCAGATGGGTATTGTATTATTTTTGCAAGAACTACACTGATTAGAATTTTCGGGTTAGATTAATATGATATTTAGATATATGGGTGATAATGATATTTTATTATTGAAATTTTTGAGTTTGTGTGATGGGTATTTATGATTTCTGTAATTTGGGTCCATAGTTATGGTATGATTTGAATTCTGTTTTTGTGTTGATGAGGAATTTGGGTCCGTAGTCATCTCGAATGGCTATTTCGAAACTAGTTTGGCAAATATCTGTGTCTATACATATTGAATCCTTTATGAGGCTTCAAAACATATTTAGTAGTTTTTTTTTAATATTGAATCCTTGCTTTTGGACTTGCGCTGTATCCCCTGTAACTCATACAAAATACATTCATGTTAGAAACCAGCTTTATCAACCAGAAGTAAGTTTAGTATATATGTATAGGCTTCCATTTCAATGTTAATCAGTATTAAAAATGAACAATCTCTGGAGAGATTCCATGGAGTTCTTTCATTAATATTAATAAGTACCTAACATAACTACTGATGTTCTTTAGTTCAGGAAATGGCTATACAGCTTTCATATAGACCTTTTTATCATTAATCTGTATAAGGATGATGCCTTCTACCTAAAAAAGTTAACCAAAACTTGGGGATGGATGGGGTTGGAGCATATTCATACAACTCATTTTAAACTTGGGTTTTCTTTTATTAAAGCTCGTTTGGTGTTAAAATTGTTGAGTGTTTAAGGGTTTTTTTTTTAGGCCATTGATGATGATTGCAATCAAACTGGGCAAATGGTTTCAGGGCTTCTAAATTGGCCACAAGGGACCTTTGTTTGGTGATCATTTTGCTGCGTTAAAGATGTTTTGTATTATGAATATGAAAATTAATGAGAAGAAAGTAAAAGTTCATTTAAAAAAATAATTATGCTTCATTTTTTTTTGTTAGCAAAACAGCAGTATTATTGTTGATGTTAAAATATGAAATTTAAATCTTGTTTTCTTTATGCTGATGGTTTATGGAAGTTCTAGCAAACGCTTTAGGAAGCCAATGGCAAGCAAATTGAACTGTTTGATATCTTGTTCTCACTACTGATTCTTACTGCCTACTAATACAGGGAGGAGAATACAATTATTGCCTGATTGCTGATTAGTTGATAGTTTTGAAGATAAACCAGCTCTAAATGACAAAATGATGAAGTATTTTCATTGGATTAGGAATTGAAAACGGAGGACTTGCTACTGGTGCAAATAGTATTGCCAATTAAGTAAGAAATATGCATTTTTTTGTTTGACTTATATTGGTGTTTTTTCTTTTGGATATTTTTCGTTGTCCGTTTTTTCTTTGTTATACTTGTTCAATTATTTGTGTATATATTATTCTTTATTATATGATCTTCATTGTATTAACCTCATTTGGTTATTGATTGGTAGTGAGTGGATTGGAAAGACAGTGGATGATGCACGAACAAATTGGATAGCAGCACTTTCTTAGTATTGGGAAAAAAACATCCAGGTTTGTTTCAAACCCTACTATGCTGTTGGAGAAAGTTTTCTTGACATTTTTATCATATGTTGATGGAAGAGAATGTAAAGCATAACCCCTTTTCTTTTTAGAGTGGTTTCTTCAGGCCTAACTAGTTTTATATTATTTAAGTTATATTTATACATATGTATAATATTTTTGGAGCCAAGCAGTTCCTAATTGTTATGTGGATTATGGATATAATGTAGGTTAGATCAAACACTAAACATGTCTACCCAAGATGTTATCGAATCTAATTTTGTCGATGATGTTGATTATGTTCAATCAACACATACACAAGAGGCACAATCTCTAGGAAATACAAGAGATGAAAGTGAGAGTAGAAGTACTAAAAGAAAGAGAACATCTCCTGCATGGAATCATTTTACATTGCAAAAAATTGATGGTATACTGAAGGCAGTTTGTAACCATTGTGGGAGGAAATTAGGGGGAGAGAGTAGTAATGGGACTAAACATTTGCTTGCTCATGTGAAAAGATGCCCAGTAATAAAGGAACAACTTGCCATGAATCCTAATCCTAATGCAAGTCCTTCAGTCACAACTTACAATTTTGATCCTGAACTAGGGAGAAAAAAGTTAGCTCAAATGATCATTCTACATGAATACCCTTTATCGATGGTTGAGCATAGTGGTTTTATAGACTATTCAAATACTCTTTGCCCAATGTTTAAAATGTTGTCAAGGAATACAATTAGGTCTGATATTTTGAAAATGTACAAGGTTGAGAAGGAAAAATGTAGCCAAATTTTGGAGAAGAATAGAAGTAGAATAGCTATAACCACTGATAGGTGGACTGCCAATCATCAAAAGAGGGGATATATGACTGTGACAGCTCATTTCATAGATGACTCTTGGAAGTTGCATAGTAGGATTATAAGTTTTAAGTATGTACCATGCCCACATGATGCTGTTACACTTACTGATACATTGAGTTCGTGTCTGTCTGAATGGAATATTGAAGACAAGATTAGTACAGTAACTGTGGATAATTGTACAACTAACGATGCAATGATTCCACTTTTGAAGGAAAAATTTAATTCTAACTGTTTCATTTTAAAAGGAAAGTTACTTCACATGCGTTGTTGTGCGCATATTTTGAATCTTATTGTCAAGGATGGCTTGTCTGTTATTGGTGATAGCATTGACAAGATTCGAGACAGTGTTGCTTATTGGTCGGGCACACCAAAGAGGTATGAGAAATTTGAGGACACTGCTCGTTCTCTTGAAGTGACATGTACTAAAAAGTTATCACTTGATTGTCAAACAAGGTGGAATTCAACATACTTGATGCTCAACATAGCTTTATTGTACAATAGAGTATTTGAACAATTAAAACTACGTGATTCAAGATATGTTAGATATGCGCCATCAGGAGATGATTGGATTAGAGCTCAAAAATTGTGTGACAAGTTGGAAGTGTTTCATGAGGTGACAGAGTTGTTTTCTGGAACCAAGTATCCTACAGCTAATCTTTTTTTCCCAAAGATGTGTCAAATTAAAATGAGAATTAAAGCATGGATGACAGTGGATGAGCCCTTTATTAGGGACATGGCAACTCAAATGATGTCTAAGTTTCAAAAGTATTGGGAAGAGATTCATGGGCTTATGACTGTGGCTGTTGTTTTGGATCCAAGATATAAGTTTATGTTGATCGAATATTATTTTCCTACCATTTATGGAAATGATCAATGTGAGATTGAAATTGAGAAGGTCCGCAAGCTTTGTTATGAGCTACTAGAAGAGTACAGTTCTAAGTTTCCTAATCTTAGAGAAAGAAGTCAGCAAATGGATAGTGTATCAGCATCTTCTCAAACACAAATAGATGATCTATCTAACTTTGACACATATGTTAGAGTTGCATATGGTGTAGAGAATGTGAAGTCAGAGTTAGAACTCTATTTGGAAGAGAAATTGATACCTAGGACTGATGAGTTCTTTGATATATGCAATTATTGGAAAGTAATAGGACTCAAATATCCTGTGTTGAATATGATTGCCAAAGATATATTTGCTGTGCCTATTAGCACTGTTGCTTCGGAATCTACATTCAGTACTGGTGGTAGACATGTGGGTTCACACCGAGCAAGACTTCATCCTTCTACATTAGAAGCATTGATATCCACTCAAAATTGGTTGGTAAATGACAAAAAAGGTAAATATACTTATCTTTATATATATATATATAAATTCATATTTTATTGTATTATTTGAATATTAATTTGTTTTATTTTCTTTACAGAAGCGACTCCACTAGTCACCATGAATGATGAAGATAATGATGTAGATCCAACTATGGTACTTAATTAAGTTTTTAAAAGTCATCAAATAAATTATTAACTTCTATTATTAATACATATATTTTTTTTTTGTAGGAGCCATACATAGTTGATCTTGATGATTAAGGTAGCAGATCAATAAAGAAGATCTTGATGACGCATCAAAAGTGGAGTGCTATGTTGCATATGATAGTTTTATTTTACTTTGTTCTCTTGAGAAACTCTCAAAAGTGGAGTGCTATGTTGCATATGATAGTTTTATTTTATTTTGTTCTCTTGAGAAACTCCTATTATACTTGGCGAATTCTTGATTTAAATGATGATATAATGATATGATTTAATACAATTCTCTCATGTTACTTATATACATGCATAATATGTAAAATTGACATTTTATATGTGGTTTAGAATATCCTTAATTTTAAATAGATTTTAAGTATAAAATTTATAAAAAAAATTATTCTATAACTACTCTATGAAAGAATTGTAAATATTAAAAAATATGTTTTTTTTAATTATCCTTATTCTTGTAATTATTTTTGTAAATTATAAAATAAAATATTTGAAGGTGTAGTTGACAAGAAGTGTAAAAAATAAAGATTGTAATAAAAAAATAATTTAAGTTTAAAGAGAATTCTAAAATTAAAATTTAATATTTCTTAAAAAAAAAAAAAAAAGGCAAATGGGGCAAATGGGGCGGGGCAAACCCGCCCCGATTAAGACGGGGCGGGGCGACCCGCCCCGCTTCAAGACACTAATCGGGGCGGGGCGGGGCGGGGCAAAATATTAACGGGGCGGGGCGGGGCGGAAGCGGGGCGGGGCAGACCCGCCCCATTTACATGCCTACCTCGAGCCCTAGCGCTCACCTAAACACAACCATAGGCCAAAGTCATCATCGATCCTCAAGTTCAAAACCTAGCCTCGGGGCCAATCCCGAGCCCCCGGGAAGTCCTAGTTCCACCAAACAAGGTGATGGAATCAAACCCCAAACCCTTGGTCAAAAACCCTTGCAAACAACCCTAAAATCCCCTTCTGAAAACAGGGCAGCGCTACAGCGCTCATTGGAGGGCGCTACAGAGCTACAAACAGAAGCAAAATCCCCCAGGAAGCTTGGCCTAGCGCTACAGCGCCCAAAGGCTAGCGCTGTAGCGCTAGTCACAGATAGGCAAACTCCAAATTTCTCTTCCTGCAATTTCCTCAAACCAAACTCAACCAAAACTTCTCCAAACCTTTACCAAACTCAAAAACAACCTTATGAACATACTTCACTCATCCCAAGCACCCCAAATACCTAGAACTCAAGCACATGCATCCCTAATCTCAAAATTCACCATAGCCACTTCTAGACATTAAAACTCAGCAGAAACCAGTTAAACATCAAAGTTAGAAGCTTAGAATTTATACCTTTGGTGGAACTTCGACCTCAAGTTGTCTCTAGACCTCCTTGGCTTGCTCTTCCTCAACCCTTGGCTCCAACTTCCCTAGAGTTCCCCATCAACACAGCTTAGATATCTTAGCTAAGAACCAAAACCAGAACTAAAGAAACTTACAGAATTTTACCTCAAGTGTTGGTGAGTTCTTGCTAAACCTCTGCCAATTCCTGAAACCTAGCTTAGGATCCTTGATGCTCAGCCTAACCGAGCTCTCCTCTGAACTTTGCTCCAAAAATCCTCAAGAAACTGATGAAGGAAGCATAAACCGACCTTAGAAAACTCTCTCTGTTTTCTCCCTTTCTTTTTCTCTTTTCTTTCTTTTCCTTCTTTTCTCTCTCTTAGACTTCTACACTTTTCTACAATTTCCACTAACATAAAGCCTCAGTAATTCCCATCTTTAGAAAGCCAAATGACCTTAATGCCCTCCTCTTTATTTCTAACCCTTTAATCCACTTAAGGGCATTCTAGTCATTTTACCCAATTCCCGCTAACTCCTCGAGTGTCTCTAATATTTCCCGCTTAATTCCCGATACCTAATTAATCACCAATAATATTCCTCAATGTCAAAATAGACTCCAGTACACTCACTAAATTCCCATTTATACCCCTAGGCTCACCCCGAGCCGGGTATAAATCCCTGCCATGACTTTTTCGCTACTTTGCTCACTAGGATCGTCTCGAGTCACAGATCACAGATATATCCACATAATAATGTGGTCTCGACAATTATCACATATATCAATACAGTTATGCCCATAATGGCCAAAATTACGATTATGCCCTTCTAACCTAATCAGGGCCTACATGCATACTAATACACATAGTCATGCATCTCAGATATTCAAATAGTCATATAACATGCTTTAAATCATAATCATGCATCTTAATCATTAAAGTCACACATAATTCCCATTATGCCCTCCAGGCACACTAATCAAGGCCCTTAAGCCTTATTAGCAAATTTGGGTCGTTACATTAGTTATACATATAAACATAATAACATAAACACTTACATTGGCGGTTAGATTCGGAGCTTGAGCGTGTGTATCAAGGAGAACTTCATGCGAATGAACCGTTGCTCTTATACCAACTGTAATGACCCAACTAATTCTAAGACCTTGGACATAGCTACTAATTTAAATAAAACATACATAAAAAAACTCCAAAGTAAATATTGAAATACATAAATGAGTGATATGGGATCCCATTGTTTTAAAATAAAACATATCTTTAAACTAAAGGACATTTGTTTACAAAGATATATGCGGAAAATACATAAAAACATAATTTAAAGAGACTAAAAATAACGTCGTCCTCGAATCGTCATGCAGTCCATCGAATCCCTTCATCCTTAATACACAGGCCAAGCTACTACGAATCCTTCCGCCGCCATAACTATTTCCTTGCATACTTAAAAATTAAAGGAATGAGCCTAATGCCTAGCAAGGAAAATCTACTAGCACATACAACATAAAACATAACATAAGACTACTAAACATATACTATAAAACATGCATTATAATGGCCATCACACTTTTTACGGCTTGCAAGCTAAGCAATCATATGCCCATAAATTTACGGGGCTTAGTTATCTAAACAAGTCATATAAATTTACAGGCAATCAAAGCAGTTTTCTTTCTTGTTAGATGATGCAGTCTTCAGAGAGTTGATGGGGGCCTGAGCTTGAAAACCCTTGTCACCCACCGTCTCCTCGAGTTGATTCGGGAGCACGAAGAGCACCTCAAACAGGAAGACATCTGAGCCCACTTACATCGTCAAATTAACGAGGTCGAAGAGGGCAAAAGAAGGAGACTATGGTTTGTCATGTATCCTGACCTAGACCTTGAGGTTCATCTTATCCTTAGATCCCAAGTGTAGGGTCACTGTAGCATTTCCCCCAAGCAAGATCTCTTTCAAATTTATGGAGGGTACATAAAACCATCCAGCAAGTCAAACAACCCCGAAGTTTCTTCTGCCCCAACCTCGGAGAGTTCTTTCTTCGAGGCTAAACACTATCGGAGTTCTGTCACCTCCATGAGATAGATTTCGGACATTCTTTCTTGCCATGGACTAAATTTTTCCAGCAAATTGGTGTGTTAGCCTACCAGCTCCGACGAAAGGAGCTATTTTTCTCCAGGTGAAGATGACCTAGAGAAAAAAGTTAAGCTCGCGGCCTAGAGCCGCGAGCATATGCGAGCTGGGGCACTACTGCCCCTAAAGGAGTACTTCAGGAAGTTCACCGACTATGTCAATATCGTTGTAACGCCCTACTACCCAGGGATCGTTACGTTGTGCATTTTAAGCAGTGCTAAACTTGCTAACCGAGTTATTTGGCCATAATCGTGTAACTAAATGTGATTAACGGTTTAGGGTTAATTTTTTTTGTCAAAGATACAACGTTTCACTAAAAAATTTATTGTATACATTGGGATCCCAAAAATATATTTTAAAGGTTAAGTACAATAAAAGATTTACAACCAGCCGACCTAAGCGGCAAAATAGGGTTTAACCCTAGTTCCTCTTTAAACCCTCGGCCATGGCGGTCGAGCAGCCGCATATGTACACATCGTCACCTAAGCTCTCCAACTCGAGGATGGTACATCTTTCTTTTGCCTTTACCTGCACCACATAGCACCAGTGAGCCAAGGCTCGAGAAGAAAACTCAATATGCTCATACTCAGGTAACAACATGTCACCAAATCACAATAAGCATGCCTAGCAATAATAGCTCTATTCATGCATGCAAGCAAGTGCAAGTAAATGATACCAGATAAGTGACTAATGAGTCACGAACTTGGGTTTCACCCTAACCAGATAAATGACTAGTGAGTCACGAACTTGGGTTCCATACCCTAACATAATAAGTGACTAATGAGCCACGAGCTTGATAGGGGAATAATGAGTCTTACACTTGGGCTCTGCACCCTAATCGGATAAGTGGTGAGTCACGAACTTGGGCTCTGCACCCTAAGCCATGTGACATTACAATCACTTGAGCCTTTTGGCCCTGACTCTATGTAACTAGCCTTTAGACTAGACAAGCCATTTTATTTTCATCGGACTTGAGGTCGGTCAAGCATTTAATGCTCATGATGATTCATTTAATACTCATGTTGATTAGATCTAATCATTTTGGCTCTGTGTTCAATACGCTTATGCCGCTCTTGACTCATAGGTCAATTCCATACGACTCATGCCATTTCTGACTAATGAGTCTGTACCACTCAAAAATAAGCAATGCACCCAGGCATATATCATATGTCAAATATCCAAATATAAGGCATTCAGCATGCTTACTCAACATTCACTAGCATAATTATGATCATGCACATTTACAGAGACTCAAGCTCTGATCAATCTCATTCAACATTCATGCCATGCCTTAATCACATGTATCCTATGCATCACATGCATCACATACTGGGTCCAATTTTCTTACCTTTGGCCCAAGCACAGGTTACCAATAAACGACCCTCAAGTACGATCCTGTTACCAAGCCCCTAGCGATAACCTAGTCACAACCATAATATAGCATCCCGTAAAAAATGAGTAAATAAATACTGGACCAAGTCCTAGCCTCTGGGACGTCGAATCCTACCAAACCGGGTAGTAAGATCGATCCCGAGCCCTTAGGTTTAAGTTCCCATGACTAAAAACCCATTTTGGCCATTTATACCCTTTTGGGCTGCGGCCCCGAAATCCTAGGCCGCGGCCTGATCAAGAACAGGGGCTAAACCCCTCTCTGTCTGCGTCGTGGGCCACAACCTAACATAAAGGGACAACGGCCCAAAGTTCCCCCAACAGTTAAAACCTCTTTTTTTCAAGCCTGGGTCACGGCACACAATAAAAGGGTCGCGACCCAACCACGAACACAGCCATGAAACTCCGATTTTCCCATTTTAAATCCTTCCAAAAACCTATCAAAACATACCCAAATCTCATAAACAAAGTTCCTAATCATCTCAATGGCCCAAAACCATCAAAACCCAAATTTCTATTCATCCAAAAACTCCTTAAAATGAAAAATCCAATTTATAAACTTAAGAACTTCTACAAAACGGAAACTCAGAAATTCAAAGCTTAAATTACCTCTGATTATGTCATTTCTCGCTAAATCCTCTAGCTAATAAGCTTCTAATCTTTCCTAGAATCTCTATGCCTCAATCCTTGCTTGAATCCGAGTCCTAAAACTCGAGTTTCCTTTGAAAATGCGATCAGGTGTCGAAAATGGAACGAGAGGGAGAGAGAACGTTTTGAACGTTCTTTTATAATTATGTCAAGGTACTTCAAACTTAAGTAACCTCAAGAAAATCCTAATGATCGGGGTCCCAAAAATTCCCCGGCGGTAAAATAGTCAAAATTCCCAGAATTTCCCCCTAATCTCACTAACTCCCAATTTATCATCAAATATTTATTTCCATTACCCAATATCTCGGTAATGTGCTAAATACCCCTTGACTCACTCCGAGTCAAGTATGGATCCCGTTTTGACTTTCCCACTTGCTTGCCTCCTCGGATCGTCTCGTGCTGAGTAACCCAAGCATAACTAAATAATAATGAAGTACCACACACATACCACATATATGACAAATATACCCATAACGGGCCAAATTATGAAAATTGCCCAATTAAACATAAATGGGACCACATGCATATTTAATACACCTAAACATGCATATCAAGTCATATTATAATATAACTCACATAATCACATAATAATACACATAAATATCATATAATCACATAATTTCATAATTTTCCATCCTGGCCCCCTAATCAAGGCCCTAAGCCTTATTATAAAATTTGGGACGTTACAATCGCCAAATTCAAGCTCCAATCCAATTCACACAGGGCCCTCGGCACACGAGATTTTATATCTTTTTTGTCTGAAAAGCAACCCTTCCCGAGCTCACGGTGGGGATGGCTTCTATTACCTGTCGATCTATCCAAGGGAGAAGAGGTTGTTAAAGGACATACCTAATCACCCTCCATACTTTAAGACCATCTTCTTCTAGACTGATAGGCTTGATCCGTTTAGATTTTATTCTTTTCAACGAATCCGTAAGTATTCTCTCAAAATTTTCTTCTTGAATTCTTTCATCTCGAGCTCGAAATGCTCATCCAAGTTACTTGTACATCCAATTACCACCGCTTGAAGCCCACTAAGGTGATGAAGGACCATAGGGAAGAAATCTTGAGGCTCCCGTATGGCCAGCGGTCCCTCAATTACCTCCTTCATGAGGACAAGCTACGTCTATGCAGTCTCCTCGGTGCAGGCGAGTCTACAAATGATGTTGGGACTCGTAAGTACCCAAAGTGGGAAGATGTCCCTGTCCCAGCCGTCAAGCTTCCATCCAAAATGAAGAATTCAAGCTCAAACCTTTATCCCTCGCCTAGTTGAACCTTTAAGCTTGGGAACCGAAGCACACGACAAGGCCTCTCCAAGCTCGTCTGACAGAGGTAAAGTTGTGTTAGACTTCTCTATGTGGTATTTGACTGTTTTAAAACAAGAGCCCAATGTTGTTGTCCTTTAATGATCCCCGAAACAATTTTATGACCTGGTCGGGGTAGATCTTAAGGTACATATGGACTATAGTTTGTTAGGTAAATACCAAACCATGTATAGTGTAAATGAGGTTTGGGAAGGGATAGGCGTACAAAATGGGACTACTGACTATAGGGATTTGTTGAGGCTATCCCATACTTATCGAGAAGGAACTTCTTTAGAATCATCTGAAGATAAAAAGATTTTCTGGTCCCCAAGTTCAAGCCAGAGGGGATCTTTCAGTTAGGTCCCTTCACTTAGAAGTTTTCATATTTTTTTAAACATGATTAAGTACTAATATTTACGTTCATTTTTTCAGGCGAGATGGATTCGGACATTGATAACATCCTCAGCCAACCAACCATGTTTAAGAGGTCCAAGTGCAACCGAGTGTCCTCGAAGGGAGCTCGTTTCTCTAGGGTCACTAAAACGACTTAGGCTGCTTCAGTGACCTTGGGGCAGACTGAGTCAGGCCCTGTCACTGTTCGTCCTATGCTCCCAAAGGTTGTTGTTCCTAACCCTTCAAGCCAAGAAACTCATCTTTCCCTCACTCCAACCCAGGATCGCAAGTTCACGGTCGCAACCTATGTCCCTGAGTACGTGATCGACAATGCTGACGACAACTCAGGAGCTTAGCTGGGATCAAATGCCTTGACTCACATGGGTCAATGCTACATTAACCTCGGGGCTTCCCAATGGGATTTCATAATAGGTTGTAAGAACGCCAATGCCCTTTTTGACAAGAGTGGAGAACTATTCTCTTCGGTAAGTTTGACTTAAAAAATTGATTACCTTTGTGTTTTACCACAAAAGTTTGGTTTTTAACATATGTTATCAATTGTAGGCCTTCCTTTCCTTTGTCCAGCACAACTATATTTTGTACCACGAGGTTGCAATGCACAAGGTGTATGCTCAAAGTGCCAATGAAGCACAAATTAAGGTTGAGGATGACCTGAAGAGGGAACAGAAAGAGGTGGAGGTGAAAGACTTGGAGCTTAAGAGAATCCAAGAGCTAAATTCCAAGTTTGAGGAGGGCAAGAAGACAAATTTTGAGTTCTTTGAGAGCAAGAAAGCTCATCTTCTTGAGGAATTCAGGACTAAGAAGGACAACGTCGTTGATATGGCAATGTATCATGTTTGGGCCACGAATCCCGACCTCGATATCGATTTCCTGGCTTGCAAGGAGACCGAGTATTTTCATAAGTTGCAAGCTTGTTTGGAGGAGGAGGAAGCCAAGCTCGCAGCTTAAGAGGCTAGAAAGTCCAAGGAGAAAGCCGGATCGGTGGATGTCGAAGCCGCCAATCCATGAAGATTCAAACATGGGCTGTGACCCATGCTATTTTTTTTAAAATTGTAATTACCATTTTTTTTATTATGCTCTTAGGGCAAAGACAATTTATGGCTCGAGTTTGAGCTATTTTTATTATCTTACGAATGCTTTAACTTAATAGTAATTTTTATGCTTTTAATTTTCTAGCTTGAAAACATTTTTGCACATCATCTAACTTTAGCTTTTTGCCTTAGTATTATGCATCATATTTCTATATCGACACCTTTCGAGCTTATTACTAAGGGCTTGTTTTTATACTTGTTTACTCACACAAGTACATGCTCGAGCTTAAGTTCAAATTTCTATGTAATCATACATAGTTCATTCGATCGCTCATTTCTGACCTTGTTATTTTCAAGGTCTAATACTACTTATACCATGTGTTTAAAAACACTTATTGGCATGTAGTCTCGTTAGTCAAGTTATTTATTACTTAGTGATTGTAACTTTTCTCATCCTTGAGTATGATCTCAAGGTTGCGAGTTTGAAACTTTTTTGCAAAAAATTCCAGCTCTTTCTTGATTTATAAATATTGTTGGTTAATCTAGAATTTCGATTTTATCCTTGTATTGATTTATTTGTACTGATTAATCTAGACTCGTAATGGAGTTAAGCTCGTGCTTGTTTATTAGTCCATTAGCTTATGTTTGTTTTCGTGCTTGGTTAGTGATCCATGCACTTATATTTATTTTTGCTATGTTTTTCCAAGCTTATGGTATGATTGTATACCACTTATGCCCCAATTGGTAAGGATCCAATAAGGTCAATTCCCTATACCGTGAATGGCCAAGGGGAATTCATCATGGTGAGCTCGGTTGGTGGAGCTTGAGGTATTGAGGCGAACCATTGACACTTATCGCAGTGCTTTACATATTCAAATGAGTCTGCCTTTACTGTCGGCCAGAAATATCTCTGTCTTATTATTTTCTTTGAGAGGTTGTGCCCCCCAACGTGATCTCCACAAAATCCTTCGTGATTTTCTTAACTTCGGGTGGGGTTACACATCGTAATAATGGCATGGAATATCCTCTCTAGTACAATCTTCCCTCCAAGATAGTGTACCTTGGTATTTTGTACATCATTTTTCAGGCCTCATTCCGATCTACAGGAAGGTTCCCAGATTCGAGTAGTCGATTATAGGTGTCATCCAAGTAGGCTGCGAGTCTATCATGTCGGCCTCAACCTCATCGGGATCATTTATGGTTGGTTTGGCAAGAACTCCATTGGTACCACGTTGAGTGTGTCAGCTTCCCTAGTTGTGGCGAGTCAAACTAGGGCGTCTGCATTCGAGTTCTGTTCTCGCGGAACCTGCTCGATCACATAGAACTCGAATAGTTTGAAAGCTTCTTTGACTTTTTCTTGATATACTACCATCTTAATCCCTCGAGCCTAGTATTCTCCTAACACATGGTTGACTACCAACTGAGAATCACTATAGTAGTGTATGGCCTTAGAATTTAGCTCATAAGCTATTCAGAGCTCCGCTAACAGTGCCTCATTTTCATCCTCATTATTTGTAGCCTCGAAACCAAACCTTAAGGATGAGTGGAGCCTGTTTCCTGATGGAGTTATTCAGATAATGCCTACCCTCGATCCGGTCTCATTGGAGGATCCATCGACATAAAGTCTCCACAGCTCGTGAGCAGGGGTTATGACTTATTCGTTGGTGATTCATGTACATTCGATTATAATGTCAGACAAGGCCTGACCTTTTATCGTCATTCTCGAGTGGTATGTGATCTCGAACTTCCCAAGTTCAATCACCCACTTTAATAGTCTTCTGAATGCTTCAGGTTTCGCTAATATCTATCTCAATGGCTGATCGGTCAACACATGAATGGGATGCGCTTGAAAGTAACGTCGAAGCTTTTGAAATGCGTGAACTAGGCATAGTGCTAGTTTTTCCATCAGTGGATATCTCGATTTAGCTCCCAGTAGTCTTTTGGTGACATAGTAGACTTGTCTTTGTACTTTCTTATCCTCCCGAACAAGTGCTGGACTGATTGCATGCTCAGTTGTTGCGAGGTATAGGTACAATATTTCCCCCGTGACTAGTTTGGATAAGATTGGTGGCTCAACAAGGTGATTTTTGAGAGCCTAAAATGCGAGCTTGCTCTCATTTGACCACTCGAACTTCTCTCCCCCTCTCAAAAGATTAAAGAATAGTAGACACTTGTATGTGGATTTCTAGATGAACCTACTTAAAGCTGCCATTCTTCCCATCAAACTCTAGACGCCTTTATGCTTTCGAAGTGAAGGCATATTGATTAATGATTTGATCTTACCTGGGTTTGCCTCGATGCCTCGAGCATTCACTATAAATCCTAAGAACTTTCCCGAAGATACCCTGAATGAGAACTTTTATGGATTGAGTCTCATGTTATACTTTCGAAGTATAGCGAAGCATTCTGCGAGGTTGTCAACATGGTTATTATTGTGTTTGGACTTGACCAGCATGTCGTCCACATACACTTCCATGTTGTTTCCAATATGCTCAGCAAACATTTGATTTACAAGTCTTTGGTATGTCACTCAAGCATTTTTTAACCCGAAAAGCATTACATTGTAACAATATAGCCCTTTGTCTGTCATAAAGCTCGTATGCTCCTATCGGGTGCATGCATTGCTATCTGGTTATATCCAAAATATGCATCCATGAATGACATGATATCGTGACACGCAGTTGCATCAACGAGTTGATCGATTTGGGGCAACGAAAAATAATATTTTGGGCATGCTTTGTTGACGTCTGAATAATCGATGCAAGTTTGACATTTGCAATTCAATTTCGGGACCAGTACTTGGTTAGCTAACCATTCTGAGTAAAAAGTATCTTGAATAAATTGATTCTCCTTTAGTCTGTCGACCTCATATTTCAAGGCCTTTTTCCTCTCGTTGTCGAGGAGTCTTCACTTTTACTGCTTCAGAGGGACGTTTTTGTCGATGTTCAGTGCGTGGCTTAAAACATTGGGACTAATCCCAATCATGTTTGAGTGCGACCACATGAATACATCCTGATTTTCCTTTAGGAAGCAAATCAATTGCTATCTCACTTCCTTTGTAATGTTCTTCTTAATTTTTACCACCTTGGTGTTTTCCTTGTCATCGAGCTGAATGTCTTCGAACTCTTCAATGGGCACGAGGTCGGTCCTGTCTTCTTCTACCCTTGGGTCGACTTCTTCTTCGACCTTATAGATTCTTTCTTCAATTTCCTCTATAATTACCAGGGCTTGTGCACTAGTTTGGCCTTTTCCCCTCATGCAGATACTATAGCATTCTCAGGCTGATAATTGATCTCCTTACAACGTCCCGATACCACTAGGCATTGGGAACTTTATAGTCAAATGCCTAACAAAAGTGACTGGCCCCAGCCCGATCAGGGTTGGTCTCCCGAGCACGACATTGTAGGCTGATGGGGTGTCCACTACTATAAATTCCAACATCTTAGTTATTGAGGCTGGATAGTCTCCAAAGGTGACTGAGAGCTCGATGGATTCTATACTAGCGATTCCCTCTCTTGAGAATCTGTACAAGGTCGTTGCACAAGTTGTTAGGTCTCGAACAACCAACCCCATTTTTTCTAGTGTCACCATATAAAGGATATTGACCGAGCTCCCACTATCGATGAGGACTCGGTGAACCCTCTTATTTGCGAGCTGGAATATTATGACCAGGGGGTCATTGTGAGGAAATTGGACGTGGGAAGCGTCCTGTTTGGTAAAAGTGATCGGTTGGGTTTCGACCCTCTATTGTTTTAGAGCTCTCACTTAATGCACGTAAGGAGATCCATCTCCCATCTTTAGTTCTTGGACGTACCTCTTTTGGGAATTCTTGCTTGCCCCTGCAATGTGAGGTCCCCTAGCAATGGTTATTATGTCTTCTCCATCGATTAAGGGAGGTCGATTATCCTCTCTTGTAGGTGATGCCGCGACTTGTTGAGTGGGTTGAGCCGGAGCTTCCCTTTGATTAGGCAGAGCTTGGGCTTGATTCTGGTTTTTGACATATTGTCTGAGGTAACCCCTTGAGATCAGCCCTCGATCTCATCTTTCAGCTATCTACATTCCTTAGTTGTATGAGCTATGTCATTGTGGAATCTGTAGAACTTATTCGAATCTCTCTTGCTAATCTGATGTCACATTCCTTCAGGTCTTCTAAATGGGACCTGAGTTACATTTGCAACAAATATCTTCTCACGAGTGTCTGTGAGCTTGGTACACATTGTGTATATGGAAAAATACTTATCTCCTTTCTTCTTTTTCACCCCATTTGCCTCAGGGTTATTTGCCTCATTCCTCTTCTCATAGAAGAATTGTTCACTGAAGGTTGAGCCGCGGGTGGCGTGGCGGAGTTTGTGGTTGAGTTCATGCTGGTCGTTGTAGTTGTTGAGGGGGAGGAGCCAGTTTAAGTGCTGAACTCTCCTCTTCTACATTGACAAACCTCTGAGCTTGGTGGTGAACTCAGTTATCATTCTCACAGGCAACCTCTGCATATTTTCTCAAAGGAGACTTCCCAGTAATATTCCGGCTCGCACTGCCATGAGTTGACCGCTGTCGTCAGCGTTGCAAGTTCAAGCTGGTTCTATATTAAATCTCGCCAAGTAACTTTTTAACAGTTCCTTTGGCTACTGCCTTATATTATTCAAGGAGGAAGCCTCGGGCTTGATGCTTTTCGCAGCCTGGAATTGTTTCTTGAATTCCTTAGAGATCTTCTCCCATGACGAGATCGAGTGCCTTCAAAAATTTTCAAACCAACTTTTTGCTGGTCCAATGAGTGTGGTTGGGAAGAGCATGCATTTGAGTTCATATTCGACATTTCTAGCCATCATTACCGTGTTGAAGGTGCTCAGGCGGCTATCGGGTCGGTAGTCCTGTAGTAGGGTGCCACTTGAGGTATCTTGAATCCATTGGGGAAAGTCGTGCTTGAGATATGTGGAGCAAAGGGTTTGAGTTCCTCATCTGAGCCATAAGCCTCATACTTGTTTTTCCCATCTCGAAGAAGCCTGAACGCTTCTTCGAGTTATTAATTCTTTCTTGAACTGATTCTACCGATTGGGGGGGGGGGGGGGGGGGTAGTCTGTACCACTGGGAGCTAGCTAATGTTCACAGGAACTTCAACTCCTTGTTGTAGTATAGGGTTATAGTAATTCTCGTACACAGGCTATAGGGGCTCCACTCGAGCAATTAAGTATGCCATCAAGTCCGGGTTTGGCTGGTTGGATTGCCCCTGGTTCTGGTTCAGATGATCTGGAAGATCAGGATGATCATTTGGATAGGTCTCGTAATATCCAGGCTCGGTGTTATAGACAATCACTGACTTGCTATAATCCTGGCTTCCCTCAAGGGAGCTAACAGTCCTCTCCGGCTGTTGCTGCTATTGTGGGGCATGCCTTCGAGGTGGATTATTCATGTGCAACTTAACTCTGGTAACATGTGACCTCGACATATAACTTCCTAACAGCTGGGGTGGTCTAGCATGTCTATGTTCTTGGTGTGCCCCTAGTGGGACCTCATGATAACCCCTTTTCTCGGGTCAAGCCAAATGGCTTCTTTCCCGACTTCCATTCCTAGCACTTTGGGCAGGCCTCAGAGGCTTCCTTTCCCCATCTCGGTTTCTACTAGGAGCTTGCTAGGGTACATGTAGTGTCCTAAATTTGCTAAAAAGGCTTAGTGCCTTGATTAGTGTACCGGGAGAACAGTAATTGATTTAATTATGTTAATATTTGAATTATATTATTATGTGATTAGAAATGCATGTTTAAGTGAATTAAACATGCACGTGGTCCCAATTTGGTTAGTAGGAGCAAATTTGTAATTTTAGCCCGTTGATGGCATAAATGCAATATACATGTATGTTGTGCTTGATACCACAAGATTGTGGTGAAATATTTGTAGTGTGCGATCTGAGATGGTTCTAGGGAGTGGAATATCAAAGTAGTCACAACAGGGTTGAGTACCAGCTCAGGGTGAACCTAGGGGTATTTTGGGAACATAGTTGGTGTTCGGGATTTACCGGGTAACAGGTAGTAATTTAGCAATTATTTGGGCATGTCGGGATTAAATGGGGAATTATAGGAACACTCGAGGACTTAGCAGGATATGGAAAATGACGAGATTTCTCTTGGTGGCATTAAAGGATTAAGGATAGACTTAAGGGCATTTTAGGCATTTTGGGACTTAGGCAGCTGGGGTTAGACTTAGCCACAACACAATTCTGGAAATCAAAAGAAAACAAAATAGAAAACTCTCAGTCTCTCTCTCTCTCTATCTCACGGCTCTCTCTCCCTCTCTTAGTCTTTGGAGTAGTTTGAGAATTTTGAGGAAAATTGCCTAGAAGTTAAGGATTTGGGGCTGAGAATTGAAGTGTTCAAGCTGGGAGTGTTGGAGAAATTTGCTCAAGGTTGAAGTTATCACAAAGGTAAAGGTTTCAAGTTATTATTTTCTGTTGAATTTTGCTATAAACCTTAAGCTTGCATGGGAGTTGGACTTTAGTTTGATTTTGAGTGTTGGTGAGGATATGAAATTATTTCTGGGGTGGTTGTGATGTTTAGGCTATGTGGACGAGGAATCTAGACTCAATTCTAGGTTTAATTATTGTTTGGAGGGTGATTTAACGGTTTAGGCTCAGAGGAAAAATGCAGAAAATGGAGGAGTTTCTGAGCTTCCGTGCTCATGCCACAACCCTGTTCTTCAGGCGCCGCGACCCGCTTGAACTATAAGGCTTGGGAGCCTTAGATTTTTCCCAGGCACTGCGACGCAGGCTGAGGCGCGCCGCGACCCATGTTCATCAGCAAAGAGAGACATGTTCTCTAACTTGCAGCAGGTTGTAGCCCTAGGGGGCGGGCCGCGACTCAAATTAAGGAAAGAGGGCAAATGAAGGTTATAAGCTCGGGAACCCAAATGTTAAGGCTCAGGAAGGGTTCTACTACCCGATTTAGTAGGATTCGAGGTCTCGAAGGTTAGTATTTTTATCCAAATTTCTAAATTGATGGATATCTACTTATTATGGCATCGTGACTAGGTTTTTTCTTCAAAGCTCGGGTTAGGGGATCGTTCTTGCGATTGCATTAACTTGTCAACTTGAGACACATGTAAGAAAACTGTTTGTGCCTGTAGAGCAGGGAATGGCTCTAGTATTTGTGTTTCAGGGCATGGCCCTATTGTTTGTGTTTAATATATATGTGAATGCTATGCTGTGTTTTGCATGCTTATGAACGAACGGTGAAGGCCGGGAACAACATAGGGCCGGGATGTGCGTTAAGCATGATGAGTACAAACCGCTAAGGCTAGACCTTCTAGGGTACAATATCCACTCGCTCGGTGAAGCCCGTGAACGTAGTGCCTGGTAAAACACCTAGGTTGGCATAAGCCACTATATGTTTATTCTGCTGTCTGTTGAACTATTTAATTCTGTGCTTGAATTAGTATATATTATGCATTGAGTTTTCTTGCTGGGCTTCGGCTCACGGGTGCTCTATGGTGCAGGTAAGAGCAAGGGAAAGGTCGACCAACCAGGAGTTGGAGAGCGTGGAGCAGCGTGTACATGTACGGCCTACTTGGCTACCACGACCAGGGTTATTTTTGGGAAAATATGTTGTACTGATTTTCTTTGTCGCCTAGGTCGACTGTATCTACATTTTTGAGCTATAATACATTTTCGAAACATTATTCTGGGATCCCAAATGTATATATTTTAGGATTTTAATAAATGTCCAGATCTTTTAGAGTTAATGTAATCCAATGAGTTTTTATTCCAATTTAATCACACTTTTTAACTTAAAACCTTGATTAATGAGCTAATGGTAACGACTCTAAGGTAGTAGGGCGTTACAACTTGGTATCAAAGGGTGCCAAGGTTTATGGTTCATAGAGATCGATCGAACATGTACGCTCACTGCCAGTGACAAGCTCGACTCAGGGTTGGTCAGTATTTAATGAATTATATGCTTAGCTGGTTGTTTAAGTTGCCTTGTTTTCTTGAATGATATAGACAGAGCATGATGAATGTGTTTAAATATGCATGATGTTAGGGCACGACTCCTTAACTGTTATATGTTATGTGCGATGTGTTAATTGATGTTTGTATTGGATTGATGGTACTGGGAGGTGGATTTTTAGATGTTGTTATCATGCTTGATGTATGGCATCATTGATTACATGTAAATTGAAATTATGCCTTGGTGATCGATCAGACTCCGCGGTAACATGGCCGAGGAGAGGCTGTGAAGGATTGGCCAAGACCAAAGAATACATCAGAGGTAAGAAGTTTTCTGGGACTAGAAGGTTATTACTGGAGGTTTGTGGAGGGCTTTTCTAAGATAGCCACTCCAGTCACCAACCTGACCTGGAAATAGCAAAGGTTCAACTGGACTGATAAGTGTGAAGAGAGCTTCCAGTTGCTTAAAGATAAGCTGTGCTCAGCACCATTACTTTGTGTATCGACACCCAATGACAAGTTTGTAGTCTATTGTGATGCGTCGAAGCAAGGGTTTGGTTGTGTGCTGATGCAGAATGACAAGGTGATAGCCTACGCCTCAAGGCAGCTGAAGGAATACGAGCAATGCTATCCAACACACTATATGGAGTTGGCAGCGGTGGTTTTTGCGTTAAAGATCTGGCGCCATTATCTTTATGGATAATGGTATGAGATTTATACGGACCACAAAAGCTTAAAGTATTTCTTCACTCAGAAGGAGCTCAACATGAGGCAGCGCAGGTGGTTAGAACTAGTGAAGGATTATGACTGCAAAATCCTATACCACCCGGGAAAGGCAAACGTAGTTGCTGATGTGCTAAGTAGGAAGAGTTATGGAAGTCTAGCAGCATTAGCTGGAATAGGAAAGCCGCTACAACAGGAGCTGATCAGTGCCAGAATAGAAGTTGTCATCGGTAAGCTGACTAACTTGTCTATCTAGTCAAGTCTGTTAGAAGAAATACAGATTGGGCAAGAGCATGATGACACATTAGTAGTACATATGGATGCAGTTAAAGAAGACAAGGCCATAGATTTCTCAATACCAGGACAGGGGTTATTGAGATATAAGGATCGGGTATGTGTGCCGAATGATCAAGGGATTAAGATGAAGATTTTAGAAGAAGCGCACAATACCCCATACTCGGTTCACCCAGGGTCAACCAAGATGACTCACGACCTCAAGGCAATATATTGTGGCCAGGAATGAAGAAGGATATAATGAAATTTGTGTCTAAATGTTTAGTATGCCAGCAAGTGAAAGCAGAACATCAATGACCTGCACGCTTATTGCAACCACTTAGCATTCCATAATTGAAATGGGACGATATAGCCATGGATTTCGTGACGGGTTTGCCATGAAAAAATAAGCAGCATGATTCGGCTTGGATAGTAATAGATAGACTAACCAAGTCAGCTCATTTCCTGCCTGTTAAGACTTCATATACAGTAGATCAATACGCAAACATTTATGTTCAAGAAATAGTACGACTGCATGGAATCCCTAAGACAATAGTATCTGATAGTGGGTTGGTGTTTACATCGAGATTTTGGGGAAGCTTGCAGCAAGCCATGGGTACCAAGTTAAGTCTTAGTACAGCATTTCATTCTCAGACAGATGGTCAGTCCGAGCGTACCATACAAATTTTAGAAGATATGTTGCGCGCTTGTGTACTTGATTTCGGAGGATCATGGAGTAAGTACTTGCCGCTGATAGAATTCTCCTACAACAATAGCTACCAATCAACGATCGGGATGACACCTTATGAGTTACTTTATGGAAGGAGATGTTGATCGTCGTTACATTAGGACGAGGTTGGAGAAAGGCAACTTCTTGGACCCGAAGCTGTTAGAAAAGCTCAGGAGGCAGTAGCGCTGATTAGAAAGTGTATGCTCGCTGCTCAAAGTCGTCAGAAAAGTTATGCGGATGACAAGCGGTGTGATGCGGAATTCAAAGTCGGAGATCAAGTCTTCCTAAGGATATCTCCTATGAAAGGTGTGAAGCAGTTTGGGAAGAAAGGCAAGCTTAGTCCCCAGGTTATAGGTCCTTTTGAGATATTGGACAAAGTGGGAGCAGTTGCATATAGATTAGCCCCACCGCCAGCTCTAGCAAATAGCCACAATGTGTTCCACATCTCGATGCTGCGTAAATATGTGTCAGATCCATCTCACGTCCTCAAGTACGATACGATAACACTCCAGAAAGACTTGAGTTACGAGGAACGACCGGTTAGCATCCTAGATAGAGGGATGAAGGAATTATGGTCCAAGAGTATTCCGATAGTCAAGGTCCTATGGAGTAATAGTTCTGAACGGGAGGCAACGTGGGAGTTGGAGGAGGACATGTTAGCCCGGTATCTGGAATTGTTTAGTAATTAAATTTCGAAGACGAAATTCTTTTTAGTAGGGGAGAATTGTAGAGTCCCAGAATTTTACTTAGCTAGTTAGATAGTAGTAGTGGTAGCAGATGTTAGTAGTAGTTATAGTATGTTTATTACTGTGGACTTTGGTTCAAGCCGAGATTTAGTTGAACACTCTAGCAACACTTATAGATTTTACAAGTTTAACCTATAGTTTAAGAATATTAATTATGACATAAGGTTTAGTTAATATAGCTGATTATAAAGATGTCATTTATTATACTATAAGATTTAGATAGAACTAATAAGATCATGACACTTGTCATAACCATGATTATTAAGTAATTAAGTATTTTTGATGAATAGTTTTTATAAAAGAAAGATCTAAAAGCTCTAGAACCTTCCAGCAGCTTTAAAATCGTATTATGACTCAGTCAAAACTGTTTATCCAATTCAAATTAAGCTAATAAAGAGCAATTACGTGTCTAATATTTCAACGTACGCCAATATAATGCAGCTATAGGGGCGATATATCGCCACACGGGAGATACGAAAAAACACGTCAACTTCGCACGATCAAAACCACGAGCACTCGGGACATAGGGCCAGGCGATATATCGCCTAGGGAGGGCAATATATCGGCCCTAGGACCACTTTTCAAACGTTGTAGAAACTGAGCTTGATTCATCCCTTAACCTCTTGACTAGCCTCTCAACGTTTTTGATCGAGTCTTAAGCACCTGTTGAATGAATATTCAAATATTTTTCAATTAATACTCATTATTGTATTCAAGCTAAAAGAATATATTTTCACACCTTGAACTCTATAAATAGGACCTAGTACCTAGTCATTTCTCTCATTCTTCAAGCTGTGTTCAGAGCCGTCAAGCTGCTAGGGTTACTATAGAGTGATAAACACTTGGGTTGGGATAAAAGCTTTATCATCTGAAGCTTTATAAACACTTGGGAAGTGAGATATAGAGTGTGTTTTCAATATCGAGGTGTAGATCGGTTCTAGTACATCCAAAGGTATTCATATTCTTAAGTTCATTTCTGTATGGTTCTTTCGTTTCCTTTAGTTTTCTTTAATCAAATCCTAACTCGTTGTTTTCGATTCTTGGTTAGGTATTTAAGTTCTTTGAACTTTAGGTTTCTTTTCGGTAAGTTTCTTCTGGGTGATTTAGTTCTCTTCTTTTCATCTCTTTAGAAATACTCACCATTCTTATTGTTGGTTTTAGTAGTGTTCCAAATCCTGTCCTTGTTCTCAAATATCATGGTATTGGTAAGGAAAATAGGATAGATTTTGTATGCTTTTATGTTTTGATATGTTTATGCTATGATATATGTATGATATGTTTTTAGTTTTTAAGTATATGTTTTGTTTAGATAACAAGCATATAATTTGTTTAGATAACAAGTCCCAATAATATATTCCTTGGGCATATGATTTGTTTAGATAACGAGCCCCATAAATTTATATGACTGGTTTAGATAACTAAGCCCCGTAAATTTATGGGCATATGATTGCCTAGCTAGCAAGCCCCAAGAAGTATGATGGCCATTATAATACATGTTTTTATAGTCATATGTTTTGTAGTCTTATGTTTATGTTATATGTGCTACTAGATTTTCCTTGCTGGGCATTAGGCTCACTCCTTTATTTTCATGTATGCAGGAAAATAGTTATGGCAGCGGAATGATTCATGGTAGCTTGGCTTGTGTATTAAGGATGAATGGATTTGATGGACTACGAAACGATTCGAGGACAACGTTATTTTCTTTAGTCTTTTTAAATTATGTTTTTATGTATTTTCCGCATTTAGCTTTGTAAATAATTTTCTTTAGTTTAAAATTATGTTTTATTTTAAAACAATGGGATCCCATACCGCTCATTTATGTATTTCACTATTTACTTTGGAGTTTTTAATAAAGTTATGAATGTTCTTTATGTATGTTTTCTAAAAAATAGTGGCTATGTCTAGTAGTTTTAATGGTCCAAGGTCTTTGAAATAGTTCAGTCATTACAGTTCTTTACCAATTTTTTGCCCAAACATATCTCTACCCATCAAGATTATGCACTCTATGAATCAAAATAGTTCTACATACAGTGAACATTTCAACTAGGAAAGTTTTTTCATGCATGGAAACAGAAGGTACCTTATAAAAAAAGGAGAGGAAAGAAGCAAGGTTCGAAGAACTTACAGATAGTCGATCTTGGGAATAAAGAGACTGTGGAATTGAAGATCAGAAGCAGAAATGAGGCGATGGAACCGAATGAACCAAGGTTGCTTTTCTTTTTTGGATTGGAGAACATGCAAGGGCTTAAGAGCTCTGGTTCGTGTTTTTCTCTTCTAAAAACTAAAAGGAAAAAGTGCAAATAAAGATGAATAAGGGGTTTAAATAGGCAAAAAGGTGGCATTCGAAGGGGAATCTAAGCCCTTGATTCAGGTTAAAACGTGATCCTCTAGGCCACGTTTAATCTCGAGAACTGGCGGCAAAAAGGGGAATAGGAAAGAACGTATGCAGAAGGAGAGTACTCGAGTACTCTTAGCATACATCCCTGTGTCGACACATGCCCATGTTAGAATTAAGAATAAAATAGCATTTTTGCCCCCGAACTATGACCACTATATGATCGTGTCCCCTGAATGATTCACGATGTTAAAATTATTTTAAAAGATTAAGAAAATAAACAATACTAAGAGTTTCAAATTAATTAAATAAATTTTAAAATACTCAAAAAATAAAAATCTAATTAATAACAAATATTTTTTTTACTTTTTCTTTTCTTTTACAATATAAAATAAATATATCATAAAATAAAAATTAAAAATAAATCTTAAAACAAAGTTTGTTCCCCTTCGTCCTCCTCCTCTTAAATTAATTTTTTTTTATTTAAGCCCTTCATCATTCATTCTTCTCTTTAATTAAATGTTTTTTCTTTGTTTTAGTATTTATTTTAAATTTTCATTCTAAAATAGATTTATTTTATATTGTAAAAGTTAAGAAAAAATAAAAGTTGCAAAGAGTTATTTTTTCTTAATTAAAATTTTTATTTATTAAGGATTTAATTATTATTTTTAGAAAAAAAATTTAATTTTTTTATAATAAAAGGGGTATTATTTGGTAGCAGTCAAAGTTCGGGGGAAAAATTACTAATTATTCTACACATGAGAGTGCTACATCAACAGACAAAATGTGACATCATCATTCTGTTAGCCACCTAAGACGAAATCTAACAAAAGTCTCATATTTCTGTAACGTGCATAATTCGGGGGAATTTTTAACATCGCAAATCATTCGGGGGCACGATCATATAGTGGTCATAGTTCAGGGGGCAAAAATACTATTTATTCTAGAATTAATGCCTTAAAAGTATGTAAAGACATTTTATTGATTTAAATAAAAGTACAATTTTATTATATTTGAATGTTATAAATAATGTGTGAATCAATTATATAATAATATCAAGAAAAATCATTATTCATTCATGAGAATATGATCTTCTATTAGTGTGAGAGAATTAAGATCATATATAATGAATAAAATATTCAATAACATATTAAAGTAAGGAATCTTTAATTAATGGTTACTAGTGCGATTTACTAAGCATACGGGATGTGAGTGATCTAGATTCGGATTAGTGATGTTGATAGACATCTTAGTAAAAGTGAAGTATATAATAGAGATTATATATGACAGGACTGATGAGAATTAATTATCTTTATAAACTTGTCGTTTGATGTAAAGATTTAATTCTTGTCAAAACAGATGATTATTTGTAGATCAGTCTAAATCCTGAGTATTCATGAACTCCTGTTTATGTTTATTGGATATTTTGATTCACTCGTTAAAGTCTCTTAGAATAATGAGGCTAATGAATTTTGTTTTGGAGATTCAATATCATGGATGGCTAGGAACATTAATTACAATATTGGAATCCATGCTTTCCTAACGGATTGAATATTGGTTCCCTTAAGGGTTGATTTTGAAACTGAATAGTTATTGAGCTCAAATCTATAATTAGATTATAGATTAATTATTCACTAGTGAATTAATGGTACTTAAGGATCAAGAGGTAATGAGAAGGGTAAAACAGTAATCTTGACCAGCTCTAATTAACGAACCAATAAATGGAGGACAAAACTACATTTGTATATCAATGGACTACAAGAGAAAACTTTGTAAATATAATTCTATTAATACTTAGAGTGCAATTCCATATTTATAGTGGAGCAATCATGGAATTAATAAATAAGATTATTGGATTAAAGAATTTAATTAATAATCTAGTTTATTAGAGCTTCGTATTATCGGTCCATGGTCCCCAGATCACCAATGTCCTACACTGTCAAGGGTAAGGATGTCAAAAGAAAGATTTGTAGAGACAAAGGACTTAATTGAAAATGAATTAATTTTTTAGGGAAAGGAAATAATTATGTGATAATTATGGGTAATTGATTAATTATTTAACTATATAGTTTTTATTTTGAAAACCTATAGGTTAAAATAAATATTAATCATGTTTGAATTAATATAAAGAGAGATTAATAATTATCCTATTTAGAATAAAATATTTATTTATTTAAAATTGGTATTTTATGATAAAGTTAATTTTGAATTACCTGATATTTATTTTGGGATAAATATATTATATTAAATATTAATTAAATAAACAAATGAGAAAATTAGGGATAACCCTAATGGTGTGGTCGACACACTTGGCACCACACACATGGATTTTTTATCCCTGGGATTTGAATTTTGAATTTCAAATCATTTTTTTATTTAATTATTCATTTTTAAATATGATTTAAATTAAATAATTAAATAAGGTTATAATTGAGCAGTTTTATTTTAATATAAATAAAGATTAATTAAATTAGTTAATTATCTTTATAAACCTGAAAAGAATCAATATTTTTCAAGAAAAAGAAAAACAAGAATTGATTTTCATAGACTATCAGACTCTCTCTCTGAAAAGAAAGCAATAGTATTTCCTAAACCTAAAAAATTGTCCAATACATCTTCTCTCTATCAAACCTCTCTAGATCTCATGTGTTGAGTACATCTAGAGAGACCTAAATCAACCTTTTGAATCCTACATGCCCACACATGTCCTTGTGTGTTGATGATTGGTCTGGAAGATCAATGTGTGAGCTTTCAGAATCTGGATTGGAAGATCGTTGATTTATACAAAAAGATTCGTGGATACTTGATAGGTTTCAAGAGGTAATCTATAATCTATCTGTATGTGATTTAATATATCTATGTGTGTATGATCATGGCTGATATTAATAAATTTTTTAAAACCCAAATTTTCTCTGCTATGTATCTCTCATTTAAACATTTCATACCAACAACCAACACTCAAGTGTGGTAGGTGGGCACGTTTTTCGAAAGTGAAGTTCAAAAGTTTCATTCTCATAGGATTTGAACCAACACTTTTGAGGGGAAATATGTTACACCCAATATCAAGAATAAATAAATACCCTCGAAATGTTGGCTCATAAGGTGTGAGCTCGTATTTAATAACTATTAACGTTATACTTGTACAAGTATAACCGAAGTTCCAGAGCTATGTCATTTGCACCAAACCATGAGTTGTAGGCTCGAAGGAAACAAAGGCCTCCTCCAAAAGATGAGTTCGAAAGACCAATCAAGCAAGTAGGTAGCAACAACTGGAATGATGAGCTTGAAGCTACATGTGAGCTCGAAGACGCATTAAATTAATACATGGAGATGCTATTAGGAAATCCCTATAATCAAGGGATTTAGTTCACACCTTCTAATCAACCCTATTGTTTAGGGATATTTATTTAATATAAATGTGCTTGATTGTATTTAATCTAGGGGATTTGTTGTTCTAATTAAAATCTCATATGGTTAACGCAATATCCCTAAGATTAACGGACGATTCTTGTAACCAGGCCTATAAATAATCTAGGAATAGTCATTTGTAGACACACGCTATTTTGTATTGAGAAAGTCTCTTTGAAATTGCTCTAAAAAAGCTTTAACATAGAGACCTCAATAAAAGTGACTCGTGGACGTAGGCATTTTTTGACTGATGAACCACGTAAAAATCTCTGTTTTTCTTTTCTTTCTGAATCATACTTGCTTAATTGCACTTGTTTTTATTTGATGAAAAACGTCGTCAACAACCATTTTGGACCTTGTGTTTTGTCTCATTATCTATTTGGACCATATGTTTTGATAAATTACTTTTTGGACCCTATGTTTTGTAAAATAATTCAAATAAACCCCTAAACCCGATTTCAATGATAGTTTTCTTAACTAAAATTACAAATAATTAACCAAACTAACAACTTAGAACAAATGCTCAATCATTTTGCCTAACAATTGTATTGTTATATTCAATTTTTTTTTTCATCAAAATGGAGTTTAGGGGTCTATTTGAACCATTTTACAAAACATAAGGTTTTAAAAGTAATTTATTAAAACACATAGGCCAAAATGGTATAAACCCATTAATAAAAAATATTTTTAAATATTTTTTTTAGTGTCACGTCTACAAACTGTTATTATTTTGGACGAAAGGCGCAAAAGTCTACAAACATTATACTTCGGGGTATATTTTCCAAGAAAAAAAATTCGGAAGGCAAAAGTCTACAACTGCTATAGCTCGGGGGAAAAATCATTTTGTCCTTTTAAAAATGTACTAATCATGAGTTTAGTTTGGTACTATGATGAATAGCAGCTGTCAGTTTATTTTATTATGCTTATGGTGCTACTTTTATTAATATCAAATGTATATCCATTCAAATAATGAATAAACATATTATTTATAAAGGAAAATGCTATTTTAGCCCATTTGTTTTTTCTGAAAATGTGATCGACCCCTATGTTTTGTTAAATTACAATTCAGACCTTGTGTTTTACAAAATGGATTAAAATAGTACCCTAGACCCGATTTTGGTCAAAATATTTTCAATTATAAGATCAATTCTCAGGTCGTTAGTAATGCGATGGATTCAGCGAAGCGGAGAAAGTTGTCGAGGAGCTGAGAATGAAATATTATTTTTGAATTTTTTGTTACCAAAATTTTGTATAATGTACTATTTTGATCCATTTTGTAAAATGCAGGGTTTGAATTGTCATTTAACAAAACACAGGGGTTGATCGTGTATTCGGAAAAAATACAGTGGTCAAACTGGTATTTTTCCTATTTATAATCTATATAATGGAGTAAAGTGTCCAAAAATGATATCTAAAATAAAGCAAAATGACATTCGTTTAAATAAAAGAAAATACCAGTTTGGGCTCTATATTTTTCCAAAATACGTGATCGGCCTCTGTGTTTTGTTAAATGACAATTTGGACCATGTGTGTTTACAAAATGGATCAAAATAGTATCTTATACCCAATTTTGATATATTTTTAAAAAATATATAATCTCTCATTCTCAGCTTCTCGACGACCACTTTCTTCGCTTCTTTGAACCCATCGCATCACTAACTACCCGAGAATTGATCTTATAATTGAAAATATTTTTGACCAAAATCGTGTATGGAATACTGTTTTGATCAATTTTGTAAAACACAAGGTCTAAATTGTCATTTAACAAAACACAGGTGCTGATCGCATATTCGAGAAAAACACAGGTACCAAAATAGTACCTTCCCTTAACACTATCACAAAACAGTAAAAAATAAATAAATAAATAAACAGTTAAAATATTTAGCATTCGCAAATATACTATTTAGCTTGAATTTAGCCAAATTTAATATATCACAACACCACAAAACAAATTAAATATTCTATGTTAATAAAAGCATATGCTGCATAAAAAAATTAACCATAAATTTGAAAAAGATTACCTAAATTTATATGCTATACCATAATATATAAAATAAAATAAATATTTAAGGTGTAAATGCCAAATGTATTTGGTTTGTTGAACTTGTATACTTTATCCACATATATATATATATATGCATAGGTGGTCTCGTCGTGTGACTAGGGAGGGATATTGCCCACCTTATGAATAGGGAGGGGTACTACCCACATTTTTTTAAAATAAAAGTTTAATATATATTTAAAATTTGGTAAATATTCATTTGGTATCCTATATTTTATCGAAATACACACTTGATATCTTATGTTTATAATAATGTTCATTTGGTACCCTCTATTTGCAATTTGTACTAGTTTAGTACCTTCGCTAAAATCCAATCAACTCAAATTTCAAATATAACCATAAACATTTTTAATTCCAAATAAAAGTTTGTTGACTCATTTTTTCGTTAACTCGTCTAACACCCAAAGAATAATATTGAGAATATTTTTTAGAGCTAAAATAAAGTATAAAAAATGTGTCTAGTGCCCAAAAATAATGGATAGAGAGATTTTTATAGTGGTTCAGCCCCAAAAAGATGGCCTACATCCACTTAGTCACTGTCATTGATCTTGCAAGTCATTGATTACATTTGTATTTAGGGTTTTAACTGCACATATCCCAAAAATATCACCTTTTTTGGTAACCGTCAACTTTATCCCTGAAAATCCGGGATTCCTTGAAACTAGTAACCACTTCCCCACTTTCTCGTGTGAGTGCATGCTCGAAGCCCGAACTTTACAATAGTTTGGGGCTCACCTTCATGTTCATCCTACCCATTCGAGACTTCAGTCTCGATTGAGGTAATTTCGTGATCTCGAACTTTCGAGTTTGAATCGTCAAAATTATATTTTCTTTATGATTTCCTATATACTAGGCCCTCACCCTTTTCTTTCTTGTTAGATGTCTCAGTATTCTGAGACTCGGTGGGGGCTCGAGCTCGCTATTCCATACTTCCCATCAACTCCCAGTCCTGAATCATCCTTCACACGAAACCAGCGCCTGATATGCAAGCATAGAGAAAGGTGCGAACAAGAAGATATCCGAGATCGGTTTCGACGCCAAATCGACAAGGTCGAAGAGAGACAGAGAAGAATACTCCGAGTCATGGTTTACCCAGATCCGGACCCCAAAATTAGACCAATCCACTAGATGCCATGCTCAAAGTCACCGTCGCCTTTGAGCCTGGTGCACTTTCATTCTCACTGATGGAAGATCTTTCACAACGTCCTTCCACTTCCCAAGCCGCTTCAATTCCTACCTCGAAAGAGGAATTATTTGAGGCTGAGCACTATTGGAGCTCAGTCACTTCTACTAGCCAGATATCCGAGCTCCTGGCTTACCACAGACTTAAGCTTTCTGGCACCCTAATGTGCCGACTTGTGGCTTTGAACGAATGAAGCTTCTTCACCCCAGGAGATGGAAATGTAGAGGGCAAAATCAAGCTCGTCGTGTGGAGTCGCGAGCATATAAGGGAAGGGGCTTTGCTACCTCTGAAATCATACTTCAAAGATTTTCTGGACTTTGTTGGGCTCGCCCCATTACAGCTCCAGAATAATTCCTTCAGGGTATTATCAACCCTCAAGTCACTATACCATGAGCTGAAGTGGGAAGGGCCTTCACCTCAAGAGATATAATATCTCTTTTGCCTCAAAATCAACCCATCTCGAGCTCGTGGAGGGGATGGCTTTTATTATTTATCGAGCTACTCGAAGGAAAAAAAAAGCTCTTGGAGAATATGCGAAATCATCCTCTAAATTTCAAGCTCGCCTTCTTTTGGACGGATGGTCTCGCCCCTTCCAGATTTTACTCTTTTCAACATATCCGTAAGTACTTTTCCACACTTATCCCTCCCCTTTTTTTTATTAGTTAGGCTCGAGATATTGATACTTACTTGTTCTTGCAGCCAATTACCACCGTCCCACCCCATCAGAAACGATGGTGGAGCATAGGGCAGCCTTGCTCCAATTGCCCTATGGTCGGAGATCCATGTCCTACCTTCTCCACGAAGACCGGCTCCGAGCTTATGGCCTCTTGGAGGAAGGCTAGTCTACGGATGACTCAACTTACCGCAAGTACCTACGGTGGGACCACGTGCCGCTTCCTAGTGCCCGTGTGGTCTGCCATCATGATCGGCCTGCCTCAGGCAACGAAGCCCAAGATGAAGCGTCACCAAGCTCGGATGATGGAGGTAAAGTAGTGCTCAGCTCCTCCATGTGTAATCCCTCTATGCTTAAGCACAAACTCGATGTACTGATCCTCTTTCCGGATTCTAGGGATAATTTTTATGTGTGGTCTTGGGTAGATTATAGAGTGCGTAGGTTTGATAGATGGTTAGGTCAGTATCAAACTATGTATAGTCTGAATGAGGTCTGGGATTGGGTTGCCGTTCAGTATGGAACCAACATATATAGAGGAATCTCGAGGCTATCTCCTACATATAGAGATGGGACTCCCCCAATGTCCTCAGAAGATAGGAGAATCTCTTGGTCACCGAGCTCAAGCTTGGCTGAGAGTACTAGTTAGGTTTCTTTTATCCTTAGTCTTGCTTCTTTTAGTAACCTTAGCTCGATCACTAAAGTGACTTGTGTTTTTTGCAGGTTATATGGACTCTGATCTCGACAATGTGCTCAACTGCCACTTGGTGGCCAAGGGAAGTAAACGCCCAAGAGCGTCCCTCCGAAGTACCCAAGAGATCTGAGGCGGTCCCTCCAGTCTCAGTTGTTCAGGGCCTAAACCAGGTTGCCAACCTTGATCCTGATATCGAGACAACTACTGAAATCGAGCCAGTGGCGCTCTCAGACCCCCTACCTCCTCTTCCAGTCCGAGTTACCCAACAGACTCCTGTTTCCCCAAGGAGACAAGTTCCCACATGGGAACGAATTTTGTTGATCTCAACTCACGTCTCCAAGTACGTGCTTGATAATGCGGCAGGGTCGCACGGAGTCAATCTGGGCTCGGATGTCCTATCCCATGTTGGCCAAAGTCTCAGCAAACTCAGCGCCCCTCAATGAGAGTTCCTCACCTCCTGTCGTGATACCAATACCATTTTCGACAAGGGTGGTGAGCTTCTAACTTCGATAAGTCATTTGTACTATAATCTTGCTATAGAGACCTACACTTTATGTTTAATAACTCGTGTTTGTTTTTTTGTACATGCATTTGCTTCATTTGTTCAACACAACTTTAAGTTGAACAATGAGGTGGCTACGAGGCGGGCTACGAGGCGGGCACATGCTCAAGAGGCCAAGGACCTCCAGCTGAAGCTCGCGGACAAGCTCAAAGTAGTGAAGCTGAAGGCATCCTAACTTAAATTAAAGCTAGAGGCCACCCAAGAGTCTGCCCAGAAGTCTGACCTCGAGTCAACAATGGCAGTGACCTTGAAAGAAGTCGAGGTCAGGAATTCTGAGATCAAGTTGAAAGACTTCAAAATTAAGGAACTTCAAGAGCTGAACTCCAAGTTGGAGGAAAAGAAGGCAACCTTCGAGATAATCGAAGGTGAGAAGGCTCGCCTTCTTGAGGAGTTCAAGACCAAGAAAGATCACGCCGTAGACATGGTGATGTATTGAATCTGGGTGAACAATCTTGACCTTGACACTAGCTTCTTAGACAACTTATAGGCTGAGTTCGTTGACAAATGGCAAGCTCGGCTTGAGGAAGAGGAGAACAAGCTCGAAGCTGAGAAGACGGCGAAGGCACCCGGTGCTGCTGGTGGGGAAGCGTCTACTTCGTGAAGGCGAGATCATGGGTTGTGTCCCATTAAACTTTTGTAATTTTTTTTATATATGTGCCCTTGGGGCGAAGACAAAATATAACTCAATTTAGATTTATTTTTATTAAATAGTAACTAATCTTTATGCATACAGTTTTCTGGCTCGAAAGTCTATTATGCATTTGATTTTATTTTCAGCTTTTTGCCTTAATATTATGCTCTACATTTCTGGGTCAAAATATTTCGAGCGCGTTATATTAAAGACTTGCTTTTATATTTGTTTATTTGTAAAAATACATCTATTGGATTTAAGCTCGAATTTCAATGCACTCACGCACAATTTTATTCAGAGTATTCGTGTTTGACTTCGTTAATGTCAAGGTCGAACCTTACTTTCAACATGTACTCGAAAGTACTTAATTGGTATGCAATTTTAATAGTTTAGTTATATATTGCTTTGTTAGTCCCTTTTTTCTCATCCTCGAGTATATCCTCGAGATTATGAGGTCGAGACTTATTTTGCAAAACTTTCCAACCTTGGGATCGACTTTAGTTCACAGTTGGTTTTAAATTCCAACTTCTTTTATATGTCGCTTAGGTTAGTTTTTTCCAAACTAATTTAGCTCGTGTTTGGTTCGTGATCCATACACTTAAAAGTTTTATTGTTGGGTTAAGTCTAGATTGTTTTAGCTTGTGTGTATACTTATAAACCTTTATGTGAGGTTAATGGTCCAGACATTTTTAGCTCGTGTGTACACTTATAAACTTTCATGTCGGTTTAATGATCCAGACATTTTATTTTATGTTTTTTTTTTCAAACCTATGGTATGACCCATATACCACTTATGCCCCCCTTAATATCCTATGAGTGTGATCATAGGTTATTAAAGTAAGAGGGTTTGCAAAAAATATAACATTAAAAGAGAATACAACATTAAAAGCAAAAAAATAAACATGCTTGGTCGCAATGAAAACATCACTCCTACATTATTGATAATAAGGTCGTAGATGTTCTCAATTCCAAGCTCACGGCACCAACTCTCCATTAAGCCTTGCCAGTTTGTACACCCCAGGTCGAATGATGGACCTGATCTGGTAAGGTCCTTACCAGTTAGGTCCAAGTACCCCGACAGATGGGTCTCGTGTAGCTAAAAATACACGCCTTAGTACCAGGTCTCCCAATCCAAATTTTCTCTCTCAAACCCTCTTGTTGAAGTATCTAGTAGCTCGTTGCTGGTATGCAACATTTTTCAATCGGGCTTCATCTCGCCTTTCTTCAATGAGGTCTAGACTTTCTTCGAGTTGGGGTTGGTTTGAGGCTTGATTGTATGCATGGCTCCGTATTGTAGGGGTTTCGACCTCAATAGGCAACATGGTCTCGCATCCATAAGCTAGGGAGAAGGGAGTGTGTCCCATTGAAGCTTTTGTTGTGGTTTTATAAGCCCGCAAGACTTGAGGCAATTCTTCGGACGACTTCCCTTTTGCCTCCTCCTACCTTTTCTTTATGGAGCTCTTTAAGGTTTTATTCACCGCTTTGACTTGGCCGTTTGACTGGGGATGGGCCACGGAGGAGGAAACTCTTTATTATCCCATTTTTCTCACAAAAATGGGTAAAAAGATCACTGTCAAACTGGGCTCCATTATCTGATACTATTTTTCTGGGCATCCCATATCGACAGACGATGTTTTTTACAATGAAGTCTAAGACTTTTTTCGAGGTAATAGTTGTTATATTATTTTATAATATAATGTAATATTATATTATATTATAATATAATGTTTTGGATTAAATAAATGTGACAAAGAGTGTCACGTATTGTAACATATAATAGAGAGTTACAATATTTAGATATATGAGAAATATTAAGCTACAAATTTGTAACTTCCAAATATTACCCTTTATTGTGTAAATTTGGTGTTACACAATATTGAGATGAATTTCATAAAGTGATATGTGAAATGGCTGTTAGAGATATGATTTTAACCCCAATAATGTGTTTTGGAGGTTACAAAATCAATTGGGAGGGTTTGAAACTGTTTGGAAAAGCAGCACAAAAATGTGTGCTGAAAATGGTTAGTGGCCGCGGCCACAGGAAGTTGGTGGCTGCGGCCTGTGGGACAAAGAGCAGTGGCTGTGGCCATTGATGTCCCTAGCCGTGGCCACAAGCATATTTTTGACCAAATTTTTAGTTTTTCCAATTTTTGATGAATGGTTCCAAAAACCAAAATAACTCCCAAATCTCATTTTTAATTCCATAAAAATCCAATTAATCATTGGTAACAACCATGGGGGTTGGTGGAATTTGAAATTCAATGGGTGTCTCTAAACTCTATAAATAGGAGCCTATTGCTCACTTGAAAGACACAATTTTTCTATCCATTAGAGCACTTGGCTAGAAACACCTTGAGGCTTGATAATTCCTAAAAACATTTCCTATAATCTGTGAGAGATCCCTTAGTGCTTGAGTTAGGGGAAAATAAGCTTTTTGACAAAGGTTTCAAACCTTGTTCAAGTTGGTGATCCCCAACACTCTTCACTTTGGTAGTGTGAGTGAGAGTTGTTTATCTTTTGTTTCTTGTTCCTTTCTTTCATTATATTGCTTTTCATCTTTATATTATTATTCTCTATTTACTTGTATTTCTTGTTTAAGAGTTGTAATATTTTCTTTTCTTTTGTTTCAAACACTTTACTTTATTTGTAATCTTTTGCTTAAAGTTGTATTTCACTATTCTCTTCTTCTTCTTCTTCTTCTTCTTTTACTCATTTGTATTTTCAGTTATAGAGTTGTAACACATTATTTAATCAATGCTTGTCTATTGTAATATTTTTGCATAGATTTATAATTTTCTTACCATTTCCACTGAGACAAATACATATTTTCCTAACAATAGTGGCCAATGCTTCCGCTTCGGTCCATTTTGTGAAATAGTCGACCGCGACCACAGTGTATCGTACTCCGCCCTTTCCAGTTGGCAATGATCCTATGAGGTCAATTCCCCATACTGTGAATGGCCATGGGGAGCTCATCATGGTGAGTTCAGTAGGTGGAACTCATGGAAATGAGGCATGCCATCACATCATTTGACATATTCGAACGAGTCTGCCTTGACTGTTGGCCAGAAATACCTCTGTCTTACCACTTTTTTGGATAGACTATGCCCCCCAATGTGTTCTCTACAAAATCACTCATGGATATCTTCGAAAATTTTCTTTGCCTCGGGTGGAGTGACACATCGGAGTAATGGCATAGAGTACCCTCTTCTATACAACCTTCCTTCCATAATAGTGTATCTTGGGATCTGATACTACAGCTTCCTAGCCTTGTTCTGGTCTGCTGGGAGAATTCTGGTTTCGAGGTAGTCAACTATTGGGGTCATCCAGGTTGGTTGCGAGTCAATCATGCATACGTATTCTTCGTCAGGCTTGCTAATACTCGGGGTCAGAAGAAACTCCACGGGGGCCACATTCAATGTATCGGCCTCATTAGTTGTGGCGATCCTGGCCAATGCATCTGCATTTTAATTTTTCTCTCGAGGGACCTGCTCTACATTGTAGAATTCAAACTGTCCGAGTGCAGTTTTTGCTTTCTATAGGTACGCGACCATTTTTATGCCACGAGCCTGATATTCACCCAAGACTTGGTTAACCACTAGCTGTGAGTCACTATAGAAATGTATAGCCTTTGCTTTGAGATCTCTGGCTATTCGAAGTCCTGCTAGTAATGTCTCATATTCAGCCTCGCTGTTTGATGCTTCGAAGCTGAACCTTAAAGCTGAGTGGAATCGATTTCCTGCTGGGGTAATTACTATGATACTTGCCCTCGATCCATTTTCGTTAGAAGATCCATCGACATAAAGTTTCCACAGCTCTCGGGCTGGGGTTACAACTTTGTCGTTTGAGATCCTGGTACACTTGACAATGAAATCTACCAGGGCCTGTCCTTTGATAGTTGTTCTTGGGTGATATGTGATTTTGAATTGCCCGAGTTCAACAACCCACTTTAACAATCTTCCGGACGCTTCTGGTCTGGACAAAACTTGTCGCAGTGGCTGGTCAGTCAGCACGTGAATAGGATGTGCTTGGAAGTAGGGTCAGAGCTTTCAAGATGCGTGTATCAGGCTCAGAGCTAGTTTTTCCATAAATGGGTATCTCGATTGTGCTCCCAGTAATCTTTTGCTGACGTAATACACAAGCTTTTGTACTTTCTTCTCCTCCGACACTAGCACTGCACAAATTGCGTGCTCGATTGTAGCGAGGTATATATACAAAATCTCTCCTGTGATAGGTTTGGACAAGATTGGTGGTTCGGCGAGGTGTTTCTTAAGGTTTTGAAACACGAGCTCGCACTCTTCCGACCACTCGAATTTTTTGCCCCCTCTTAAAAGATTGAAGAATGGAAGACATCGGTCTGTAGATTTCGAAATAAACCTACTTAAGGCCGCCATTCGTCAAGTTAAGCTCTGTACATCCTTATGTTTTCAAGGCGAGTGCATATCTATTAATGCCTTAATCTTGTCTAGATTAACCTCTATTCCCCATGCATTCACTATAAATCCAGGGAACTTTCCCGAAGACACTCCAAATGAGCACTTTTGTGGGTTAAGTTTCATGTTATATTTCCGAAGTACAGTAAAGCCCTTAGCGAGATCATCCACATGATTATCGTTATGTTTAGATTTGACTAACATATCGTCCACAGAAACTTCAATGTTATTCCCTATCTGTTCAACAAACATCCTATTCACCAACCTTTGGTATATGGCTCCAACATTTTTGAGCCCAAAAGGCATGACGTTGTAGCAGTACAACCCTTTATCGGTTACAAAGCTCGTATGTTCTTGGTCCGGCGTATGCATGGAAATCTGGTTATATCCAGAATAAGCGTCCATGAATGACATGATGTCATGACCTGTAGTGGCATCTACAAGCTGATCTATTCGAGGTAAGGGGAAACAGCCTTTAGGGCACGCCTTGTTGAGATCTGAGTAGTCGATACAGGTTTGTTATTTACCGTTGGGCTTTGGAAGCAACACTGGATTGGCGATCCAATTTGGATAAAAAGCATCTCGTATGAATCGATTTTCTTTTAACTTATTGACTTCTTCTTTGAGGGCCTTCTTTCTGTCATCGTCCAGGAGCTTTCGTTTTTGTTGCTTCGGGGGGAAGCTCTTGTCAATGTTTAGGGCATGGCTTATGACATGTGGACTGATTCCTACCATGTCCGAGTTGACCATGCGAACATGTCCGGGTTTTCTTCCAAGAAGCAAATTAGTTGCTATCTTGCCTTTTCATAAAGATTCTTACCCACTTTTACCACCTTTCTGGCATCCATTTCCTTGAGCGTCACTTCCTCGAGCTCTTCCAGAGGTTCGAGATCGACCCTTTCTTCTACTCAGGGGTCGATCTCCTCATCTATCTCAAAGACGGGTCCATCTGTCCCCTGAACAATTACAAGTGTCTACACACTTGTTTGATTCTTTCCTCTCATGAAAATGCTATAGAACTCCCTTCCCGCGAGCTAGTCTCCCTTCAACATCCCAATGCCACTAGAAGTTGGGAACTTGATGGCCAGATTCCTGACAGACGATACTTCCCCCAGCCCAATCAGGGCGGGTCTTCCGATCAGTATGTTGTAGGCCGACGAGGTGTCCACTACCATGAACTACATCATCTTGGTTACCGAGACTGGATAGTGTCCCAAGGTCACGAGAAGTTCAATGGACCCCGCACAGGCAATCCCTTCTCCTAAAAAACCGTACAACATCGTTGCACATGCTTTCAAATTGCGAAGCGTGAGTCCCATCTTTTCTAGAGTGGCCTTGTAAAGGATATTCACCGAGCTCCTATTATCAATTAGGACTCAGCATACCCTCCTGTTCGTGAGCTAGAGAGTAATGATCAGGGGGTCATTGTGAGGAAATTGGACGTGTGACGCGTCCTCTTCAGTAAATGTCATGGGCTGAGTCTCAACCCTCTGCTGCTTTGGAGCTCGTGGTTTGGGTTCGTAGGGGGAACCGCCTCTAGTCTTGAGCTCGTTAACATATCTCTTTTAGGCATTCCTGCTCGAACCCGAAATATGAGGTTCCCCTGAGATAGTTACTACATCCTCTCCATCAATCAGAAGGGGTCGCTCATCCTCCCGAACTCGTGAGTTATTATGTTAGGTAGGTTGTGCAATTGCTGCCCTCTGACTTGTTGAGGCTTGGTTGGAATTTCGGCTTTTAACATCCTGTCTGAGATATCCTCTCGATATCAAGCCTTCGATCTCGTCCTTTAGTTGTCAACATTCATCGGTTGTGTGTCTGATGTCTCTGTGGAATCTACAGTATTTATTTGAGTTCCTTTTCACCTTCTGATTCCGTATGGGGTCAGGTCGTCTGAACGGGACCTGATTTTCATTGGCTAGAAATATGTTTTCCCAAGTCTCGTTGAGCTTGGAATACACTGTGTAAACGGAGAAGTATTTATCTCCCTTATTCTTTTTCCCTCCATCAGCATCGGGGTATTCCCTTTGTTCTTCTTTCTTTTAGAAGGGTTATCTCCAGAGGGTTTTGAAGTTAATGGGTCTGTCGAGGTCGAGGGAGAGTTAACGTTTGTCATTGTAGTTATGGGCTGAGAGGTCAGGTTTAATGCTAACCTCGCCTCTTCTACATTGATAAACCTATGTGCCCTCCGATTGAACTCAGTTAGTGACCTAATGGGTTTTCTCTATAAATCTTCCCAAAGGGGACTCCCTGGTAAAATACCAGCTCTAACGGCCATCAAGTGGCCACTATCATTGACATTTCGGGCTCGAGCCACTTCCATGTTAAACCTCGTAAGGTACCTCTTTAGTGACTCCTCTTGTTGTTGTCTGAAATTGGTCAGGGCTGAGGCTTCGGGCCAAACACCAACCATAGCCTTGAATTGCTTTTTAAATTCTCTTGCTAATTGATCCCAAGACGAGATCGAATGTCTTCGAAACTTTTCAAACTACTCTTTTGCTGGTCCTGTAAGAGTTGCTGGAAACAGCATACATCTGAGCTCGTAGCCAATATTGCTGGCTCGCATGATGGTATTAAAGGTGCTTAAATGACTGTACGGGTCTGACTTTCCATCGAATGGTGCTATGTGAGGTATTCTGAATCCTTGTGGAAATGGGGTGTTAGAAATGTGCGGGTAAAAGGCTCGAGCTCCTCATCGGACTCTTCAGCCTTATCTCTGCTCCACTCGTCTTGCAGGAGCCTGAATGCCCTTTTCAATTGGTCATTCCTTTCATGGACCAGATCCACTAGTGGTCGAGCCTGAGCTTGAGCTTGAAGGAGCCGGTTATCATTAATAACAACCCCAATCCCTTGTCTCGACATAGGGTTATATGTCGACTATTTACGACAGTTCAGATGGTCTCACAAATCAGGGTTCGGGGGATTATCTTGTTCCCGATTATGGTTCAGGTGTTCCCGCAAATCAGGATGATTCCCCTGATTTCCTGTATGTCTAGGCTCAGTATTATAAATGCTCATAGACTTAGTGTAATCCAAGCTTCTGTTTGCGAAGCTTGCAGCCCTTTCTGGTTGTGAGGCTCGATGATTACGAGGTGGGTCCCCTGCTGGTCTCCTTCCACAAGAAGATTGTGACCTTAAAATTTGGCTTCCTCAAGGTTGAGGAGCTCTGTGCTCTCTCGGGTAGCCTCCCTTTCATTTCCTTGTCCAGGCTTGGCCTGTCGGTTTCCATCCTGACTGCCACTGCGAGACGGTCCCCATGGTGCAGGTCGTGGGACCTCTTGGACTGGTGAGGGGTGCCTTATTGGTGACGGTGGATGCCTTATGGGTGATGGCGGTTGTCTCCCATTGTTGGGCCTAGATGGCCTAGAGCTTGCCTGGACAAGTTTCGGGTTGTTTCTTACAGCCTCGGGATTCATCTCCGAGCTACTGGAGGAACTCGGTTATTACCCGTCCCTGCTGACAACTCTGTAGTTGGGTTGTTAGTGGTCTCAGCCCAAGTGTTTCTCCAGAGCCTTGGCTGATCCTACTGTGTTGCTTGTTCTGCCTTCCTGGCGGCCGTGCTCCCACGGGGATGTCCTCTAGGTCTCCGAGGAGGAGCTTGGGTTACCACAGCCTGCCTTGCTAATTCTTCATTGCGCTTTGTTTCCTCTGCCAACTGTTTGCGCAAATGGAGATTTTCAAGTTCCCGATAGGAACATATCTTTTAGGATTGTAGTATAAATCCTCATCAGGCCTGGGAGCAGGTGGCTTTGAGAATTGGATGAATCACTCCTCTCTTCAGGGCCTGGGTCAGCCATGGGTTGCTTTCTAGGTCGTCATGGATAGTCTTCGGTACGAGGAGTTTGCTCCTTTGGTATTTGGGGCAATGGTTGCCCACCAGTGCTGGGATGGTTTGCGGTGGCCATTAATGACTTGGGAGGTTTTCTGATTAAACAGGCTAACGTCTTATTTAATGGCTCTCAATGAAAGCACCAACCTGTTGACATCGTTTTTCGTCAACTTAGAAATGAAGAGCTCTAAACACAAAATCAGAAAAATAAAGAGGAAACACAATTTTTTACGTGGTTCAGCAGTTAAAATATGCCTAGTCTACGAGTCGATGTTATTCAACTATGAAATTCTCTCAAAGCTTTTTGGAAGCAATTTGGCAGAGTATTCCCAGTACCAATTTCAGTGTGTCTACAAATGAATTTCTCCAATCTATTTATAGACTGGTTTACATAATATCTCCCCTCACATTTCGGGGGGTTATGATTCAAATTTTAAAATAAATACAATTAAATGCGTATAAATATACAATACGCGTATAAATCCCCTGATATTCGGAATTTATTAACAGATTACAACAAATCTCCTAGATATAGGGATTGTCAAACAGTAACCGTATTCACACTAGGCTATCGATCTCGAACATTTGACTTATATATCTTCGAGATCAGCAAATCATCACAAACTCGATACCTTGTCTCCCCTCGGTCTTATCAAGTAACTTTATCGAAGTTGCCTTCTCCGAGCTTGCAAATGCCCAGGCTCAAACCTTCTTGACTGATGCCAATACAAACAGAACAAGAAAATTAAACAAGTGTTGAACCCTTGTCACTATAGCTTCGAGCTTGTCTTGTAACCTCGAAACACTTTCGAGACCACGTGGTTCTGAGCTTATCAATTATAATGTCACCATTTTAATATTGAACGAGACTGTCAAACTCAATTATCATTAATGTTGATCTCATGGAAAGTTTTCTTACTTTTGAGCTCACACTTTATAAGCCTGACCTTCGAGATCAAAATTTCTATTCTCGAAATTTGGGTGTAACAATAACTAATATATATATAAAGCGTCATGTACAAAAATCATAAGTGAGATAATTAATTTTTAGAGTTTTTAAAAACATATATTATTTTATTTGTAATTGCTACACAAATTTGTAATTTTTTTTAAAATATTTAAATCAAAACATAAATGTTACACCCAAATTTTGAGAATAAAATAAATAGCCTCGAAATGTAGGCTCGAAAAAGTTAAGCTTGTATTTACAAATGTTAGCAGTACACTTATACGAATTGTCAAGTGGTTCCAGATCTGTTATTAGCACTCGAGCATGATGCGCATTGTTCGAGCCTGAGTTGCATGCTCGAAGACACCAATCTTCTCCAAGGAATGTATTCGGCCAAATTACTAGATGAGGAGGAGGTTATAACTGGAACAATGAGCTCGAAGTTTGGCCAGTCTCGAAAGCGTGTTAGCACAACAATCGAGCTTAGTGACATGTTTGGCATGCAGAAAAACTATTATGAAATCCCTATTTCATAGGGATTCGTTATTATCATACATTAAATTCTTATTGTCATGGGATATTATGTAATTAACGCATTTATAGTATTTATTTCAAATTTATTTGGTTGATTGTAACTTCCCTGAATCAAAGGAAGATATTCTCACAACCAAGTCTATAAATAGCCCAGAGTATTTCATCTGTATTCACGTACAAAATTGTACTAGAGAATACTCTGCCAAATTGCTTTCATCCAAAGCTTTGAGAGAGAGATAATAACAGTGACTCGTGCACTAGGCTGATTTTAACTGCTAAACCACGTAAAAATCCTCCGAATCCTTCTACTTTTTATATGTTCATGTTTAGTGCTCTTCATATTTAAGTTGTAGAAAAACAACGTCAACAGTTTAGGGCTTTCGTTGAGAGCATTAAGCAAATCAGCGTATTGTTTAATAAAAAACCTCATGCATATCATCAATGGTCGCTTCGAATAACCCCGAAACTGGTGGGCGACCATTACCACAAATCCTTGAGGAGCGAACTCCTCAGACTAAGAACTGCCCATGGAGGCCTGGGAAGTAGCTCATGGTAGATAAGAGCCCCGATGAGGGGAGTGCATCATCGGCCTCTAGGAGGAAACTTGCTCGAACCCCCAGACCCGACGGGGGTCTGTATTATAATCCTTAACTTAAAGGTACATACCAATCGTGGAATTTGAGAATCACAGATTGCGCGACCAGCTAGCCGAAGCTACACAATGAAATGAGGAGTTGGCTAGGCAAGCCGCTGAAGTACAGGCACCGCCTTGAAGGACCAGAGGACGGCCCCAAGGGAGTATGGCTGCCAGAATGGCTAAACAAAAGGCCCAACAAACCCAACCGAGGCCCAGGACAAATACCAGAAACAGCTGTCCTAGGGAAAATACTCAAAACACCATAAGGGGAAATCCTACGAGAAGTGTGACTGCTGGAACTGGGAATAATCGAGCTCCTCCAGTAGCTCGGGATGATAACCCCGAACCTATCAGGAACAACCTAGAGCTTGTCCGAGCGAATTCCAGACCCAACAACGGAAGGCCACTACCATCACCAATAAGACATATGCTCTTGCCGATAACACACCCCTCTCTAACTCGAGAGGCACCCCAGCCAGCTCCCAATGGGATTCGGACAGGGGAGCGGGCACCCCAAAGACCCTCTCAAAGTGGGATTCGAGGTAGAAATCATAGTGCTTGACCTGGACAAGGGGGTCAACAAGAGGCCCTGCGAGAGGCTCACCGAGGACATAGGGCATCCTAGCCAATGAGAAGTCATATGTCGAGGTCACAAACGACTGGGATGAGGGGGCAAGTAGAAAACCTACCTCGTAACAATCGAGCCACGCAACAACAACCAGAAGGGGATGTCAGCTTCCTCAATGGAAGTCTGGACCTCAGCCGGTGGTGAGTGTTTACAACACTGAGCCTAGGAATACTAGGAATTATGAGAATGATTACCTTAATCTTCAAGATCATTTGATTAAAAATCAGGGCCAGACTAACCCGCCAAACTTGGATTTATGAACGCATTTAAATAACCAAAAGGAGCCTTCGCAGTCAGTACACGGGAATCTGTATAACATTGTATTGGGGAAAGGAGCTGGAGTCTTTGCAAACAATAACAAGCTACCACAAATGCAAGCTCAAACTCCGGTGGACTTTTTCCAAGAAAGGATCAACCAACTTGAAAGAGCATCGAGGCTCCTTAAAGAAGAAAGAAAAAGGGACAAGGCTGACGACATCGATGAGGAGCTTGAGCCTTTTGCTCCGCACATATCAAACACTCCATTCCCTTATGGATTTAAGGTACCCCATGTGGCACCCTTTGATCGGACTTCAGACCTATATAACCACCTGAGTATGTTTAACACAATAATGCATGTGTTACAGATTTTCTACACGCAAGTATACGGTTTCATTTAACAAGTAATATACTATAAGAAAGGTTGAACCCACATGGACTGTTACCAAGTACTAATCATTAATCCTAATATTCTATTTAGTTAATGATAATTTGATTATAAGAATTAAGTAAAACTATTGAAATAAGAACGTAATTGCAGGATAAAAGATAGCAAAGGAAATAAAATTCAATAATTAAATTAACTAGAGAAATTAACTTCATCTACCATCCACTTTATATTTCGGTAACACAAATTATACTATTCAATTCTCTCTCATGACAGCAGGTCAAAAAAAGTAACTTATATTGGTACTAGGATATACAACTCTCAACCTTATGTAAATTTTCTACATCTCTGTGATAAATGAACATAAGACATGCATTAAGAAAGACAACCCTAAAGCTACACAGACCAAATAGGTTGTAACGACCCAAATTTACTAATAAGGCTTAAGGACCTTGATTAATGTGTCGAGAGGTCATAATTGGATCATATGTGATTTACATGGTTAAACGCATGTTATATGATTATTTGGATATCTGTGAAGCATGACTATGTGTATTAGTATGCATGTAGGCCCTGATTAGGTTAGAAGGGCATATTCGTAATTTTGGCATGTTGAGGGCATAAATGTAAATAACTGTGATAAATTGTTGAGACCACATTATTATGTGGATATATTTGTAATCTGTGACTCGAGGCGATCCTAGTGAGCGGTTTAGCGAAAAAGTCACGGCGGGGATTTATACTCGGCTCGGGGCGAGCCTGGGGGTATTTCTAGGAATTTAGGAAATATATTGGAGCCTATTTTGATATTGAGGATTATAATTGGTAATTAGTTAGGTGTCAGGAAGTAAGCGGTAAATGTTAGAGACATTCGAGGAATTAGCGGGAATTGGGTGTAATGACCAAAATGCCCTTAAGATGTTTAAAAGCTTAGTTATAAGTGGGAGGGCAATATGGTCTTTTGATGTTTGATGTTTAGAATCAGATAAGTGTTGTTTTGGCTTTATTGCCTTAGTGGATTGTGTAGAAAATTGTAGAAGTCTGAAGAAAAGAAAGAAAAGAAGAAGGAAAAGGAAAGAAAGGAAAACATGAGTCTTTTTTCTCTCTTTCGGTTTGACGTCTCTTCCCCATTTCTGGAAGGAATTTGAAGCTGTAACTCAGGGAGAGTTTGGGCAGGAGCTTGAGGCTAGGGTCCCTGGTTTGGTTTAAAGATTTAGCAAGGGTGGTTCATCCATCTGAAGTAAGTTTCTAGGTTTCCCTCTTGTGTTTTTGGGTTTTGGCTGAGATGGTTTCTAAACAGAGTTTCTGTGGGAATTAAGCCTAAGGATTTGAGGAGGTGAAGGATAAGGAAGTGTGGGAGATAACCTAGGTTGAGTTCATCCATCAAAGGTAATAAATTCTAGCTTAAAGTTATGTGACTTCTGTTGTTCTAATTAAGTTTTGAGCTCTAAGTTCAGCCATGGTGATTTTTGTATTTTTGGGGTGCATATGAGTGAATTTTATATGGTTAGGTCATTTGGGATGAGTTGAAGATGTTAGGAGGCTTTCTTTGAAGTTTGGTTGAGTTTTGGAAAGGTTTGGCTCGGGGAAATTCGAAGGAGGAAAGTTTGTGTTGGGTTGTGTGTGACTAGCGCTGTAGCGCTAGTCATTGGGCGCTACAGCGCTAGGCCCTGAAGTTCCAGAGCTTTTTGGCTCTGCTTGTAGCGCTATAGCGCTCTCCTTAGGGCGTTGTAGCGCTACCCTATTCCCAGAAGGGTATTTTTGGGTTATTTCTTAGGGTTTTTGCTTGGGGGCTCGGGGTTTGATTCCACCACCCCGTTTGGTGGAATTAGGGCTTCCTGAGGGCTTGGGATTGGTCCCGAGGCTAGGTTTTTGAATTGAAGTTTAGAGTTAGTTCTAACTTGTGTCCGTGACTAGGTGTACGCTAGGGCTCGCACGGGATCATGCTTGAGGGTTGAATTGAACAAAGCCATTGGAATTTAAAGGTAAGAAAACTGCACCCGGTTATGTGATTGTGTTGGGACTAAGAGCTCCCTATATCTGTATGGTGTCATAGATGGTATTATGCCATGGGACATGTGTTGAATGGCCTAAGGGTGCCGTAAATAATACTTGCGCATAGGGTGCGGCTCGGCCACTGGTAGCCGAGGACAGCTTAATATTCACTGAGCTCGGTTTAAGCGGGTCGGAGTCAGTGGGATAACTAGAGGGTGCAGCCTAAGGGCGTTGACCCTGGTTATCATATGTGAATCAATTATTGATATGAAATGATGTACTTGGTATGCTGAATACTTGATTAACGTGAATATTTGGAATGTTGAGTATATGATTATACTGCATGAGTTATCTGGTTGTTTGCTTGATGATTATGCTCTGTTATTGTGTTTCCTTGCTGGGCCTTGGCTCACGGGTGCTACATGGTGCAGGTAAAGGCAAGGGCAAAGTGGACCAGCCCTGAGATGGAGGGCTTTGGGGATAAATGTACATAGTCAGCTGATCGGCCGCCACGGCCGAGGAGTGGTACAGGACGGGAAATGCCTAATTGTCTGTTTTGCCTTAGAATGGCTAGTATCTGTATTTTAATCCTGGAATTTTGTAAACTGTCTTTTAACTTTACTACTTCTGGGATCCCATGTAAGGAAAGGTTTGATTATAAGAAATGAAACTTTTGAGACCAAAATCTCTTAACCCTAGTTCGACTATAGTTTCAGTAACACGTTTCTAACTAAATGACTTGATTAACAAGTCTTGCACCTTTATAAACACGCAGTGTAACGGTCTTGGTTATCCATGGTGTTACATAGGTACTCTCGCCCAATAATGAAATCTATGTCTATTCAATTATAGCATAATCTATTCTCACTTCTCATATTTCGAATGAAAATCATAAAAAACATGGAATAGATGACCAGTCAATCACAAGCATTAAGCATAAATTCAAATAGATCACAAGATAGAATAAAAATCATAAAACTTGCATTAGTTCAAAATAAAGTTTCAAGAGAATCCATTAACAACCTCGAAAAAGAGTTTAGTTCATGAAAGAATTCATAACAACCATAGAAGAATTAAAAAGCATCCAAATTACAAAAATTAAAAGTAGAAAAGAAGAAAAAACTATGATGAGTTCTTTGATTCCACTTTCAATCATACACAATATGCTACTCTCTGTCTCCTAGGGTTAATCAGCTGCTTAAAAATGTCATTAAGAAAGGTTTTATAGTCCCTAATTAATTTTGTGCTATAGGACAAAATTTCCCTTGAAAAATACCTTAACTTCTGCTTCTGTACGGACTGGCGCTGCAGCTCCATCTGATAGTGCCGCAGCTCTTGGTTGCTTCGAGTTCCAGATTTTGTCCCTAGAGTATGTAGAACTGCATCTCTATCTAGTAGCGCGACATCTCTAATCCCCATTTTAATGTAGCCTCAGCTCTGTCTCCCTCGCGCCTCAGGACTAATTTTGGCTGATTTTTCCCTTCTCTGTAACTCTTAGGGTCGCGACTCTACACAATAGAGCTGCGGCTGTAATTCTAATTTTTCACCAGATCATCAATTTGACCCTCAGTTTTGCCCAATTTCCATTCCTTAGCCCGTTTAACATTGTTTCTTCAAGAAGTAAGCACTTTTCCTCCAATTTCAAGCTATTTCCTTAGTATCCACACTTAATCCTGAAAACACAATAAACACCTGCATAATATCGCACAAAACTAAATAAAAAACTAAAATTGCATCTTAAAACAAGCCATAAAAACATACCAAAACTAATCCTAACAAATTCCCCCAAACTTATCCTTTACTCGCCCTCAAGTAAAGAACACAACTAATACTTGATAAAACCTAAACAAACCAAGTTGAAAACCATAAAATAGCTTTAAAAATCATGAATACCATATGCATATAATTCTAAAGAAAAATAACATGCAATATCCAATATTAATCAGAATTTCAATCAAAATACTTCACCCATTAACTGTAATCCATCACTACTCATGCTCATTCACTCATAACCAATAAATGTAAACAATTGAACCAATCTATGTTGGGGTTTTATTCCCTAATTAAAATTCAATTTCTTTGTAATCTCATTTATTATCAATAAAAGAATAGAAATAATTTTTTGACTTGGTCAATCACTTTGCTCACATGTTTTATTTTCATGATTATTTGTTTAATATAAACTTCTATGAAATCCCGAGCATACAACTAATCGTATTTATAGTGACGTAATCAAAGTGGAATATGAATATGATTATATGTTCAAACATAAGCTTGTCCTAAGATTAGTCAGTGCACAAGATTTACACTGACTTGCCAATCCACGATATGATCTACTTACACAATGTAGTGTTATGTTCTTTCCAGAACATTAGCAAAGTAGATAAGATCGGATGTATTTGTTACATCAGACTGGACCGATATTGACAGTAGATAGGATAAGTAAACATATCATTATTATCTATTCAAGTCATATAATATAGTTGACCATAGGTCAATTCAATCTTAATTCTGAGTGGTTAGTATTCTAACTGGTTGTATTATTTGAGTTCTTTGACTTGTTTGTTACCAGCTTACCCTACGGACTAGCCCATACTTACTTCTTGGGAACTCGATAGTATAATTGAGTGGGAGTGTTAATCATAGATTTGAACATCTATAGCTTGTGATGAAGAAGTGAAACTATGGCTTTCTTTTAGTTTGGTTAAAGGTACTAAATGATAGAGATCTTATTTCAGTAATTAATATTAGTTTACTGAAATATCATTTACAAGGAACTAAGTGTTTTAAGGATAAAATACAATGAGGTGTAAAACGGTATTTTAGTCTCATCTCACTGTAGGTCGTCTATAAAGGATTGAGTGACAATTATGGTTGTAAAAATGGATAATTAATAACGTATCTATATTTATTATAGAGTGTTCTATGAATTCAAGAGTGCAATTCTGGGTCTTTAGTGGAGTCACGAGGAAATAATGAATTAGTAAATTTATTGTTAGATTTATGATAACTTATTGGGGCTTGATTTCCTAGGCCCATGATCCTCACTGTACCTTGGATAAAATCATCTAGATAGTCTCAATTAATTGATTTAATTATCAATTAGAATTATCAAAGTTGACTAGATCAATTTTGGATAGTTTCACAGAGTTATGTAATTTATAGAAGAAAAGATAAATTATGGCAGATTTATTGATTAAGATAAATTGGTATCTAAATTAATAAATAAGTTTAAATCAAGGTTCAAATTATAAATAATTCATTTGCTAAAAGAATTGAATAATTATTTAATTAATTAATCAATAGAAAATAATACATGCCTTAATTTTAAGTCCAACGGGCTTATAATTAAATGAGAAATTTCACGGGCCTAAAACCCATGATAATTTCAACCTAGGGCTGATATTATCTATTATTTTATATATTTTTTTAATTAAATTAAATGGCCTAATTGAGTCTATAAAAGGAGTGCTAAGTGAGAGATGACAAAAACAAGTTATTGAGAATATCAGAAGATCTAGTAGGTTTTAGATTCTCTCTACAAACATACGTCCTTTTCTAAGCCTCATTATTCTTTTCTCTTCTTCTCTTTGTATCTATCTCATGTGTTGAGAGTTACCCACCCTAGTCTAGGTGATTCTAAGAATACTTCGGAAGGCTGTGAAAAAAATTGAACAACAGTTCAGTTTCTTGGTAATACTCTGCAACAGAAAGGATACAAGGTTAGAGAAACTGAAAGAAGCACTCTATCATTCCACTGCATATAATGTAAGTGTTCTTATCATTATTTTTGTTTGAATTAAATTTAAAAACATGTTTTAGGGTTTCTTATATTAATTCGTGTAATATAAGATTTACATGAAAATAAACAAGATCTTGTATAAGTTTTCCCAACAACTAGCCTCAGAGCCTTTGGTAATCTTTATTTTCATGTATGAACATGTTAAAAATTGAATTATTTGATGTGTTTGAGTATTTGGATGGATTTCATGTTTTTATGAAGCATATTGAATTTTATGTGATTATTAGCACTTTTAGGTTATTTTGTTGAGTTTTCTATGCCATTAATTTTTATATATGCTTTATTTTGTGTAAAACATGGTAAAAATTCATTCGAAAATGGTTTTGGTTTGAAAAATTGCACAATTTTTTTGCCTGGGTGTCAGTCGTGTGCGCGCGCACGTGCGCGCATCTGCCCAACCACCTGCGCACACTCACTCGCATGGTGAACAGTACCCATCATCAATAATTTTTTTTATAAAAATAAAATATGAAATTGATTATTTATAACAAAACCAAAAATATCAGATTTTTTTATCTTTTAAAAATGTTTTTTAAAATAAGATATTTTTGTTGTTTTAGATTGAAATAAGTAGATATTTTATGCAAAGATTCATATTCAAATTTAAAAATAGGCTAACACTCAATTTTAAATCTTTTAATATATTAAAATATTAGAATTAAGATATCTGATATTAAAGATATTTTCTTTTAAATATTTTTTATTTTTATTAAATCTTTATTTGAAAATATAGTTTAATCTATAGTTTTTTTTTAATATTTTAATTATTTGAAATTTGAATTTGTTTAACTGTTTTGAGATATTTTAGGGTTGTTATAACTATTAATATTTTCTTAAATAGTTAAATTATCTGCCTATAGTTGTAACAACACAATATATTTTTTGAAAAATAGTTAAGATATTGATTTTAAAATTTAAAATTGGTTAAATTTTGAAAAGTATCATTTTTTTCAACCAATTATTAAAATATTATTTTAATGGGATTTAAATTAACTATAGTTAATTGTTGATAAATCCTATTTATATTAAATTAATATTTTTTCCAAGTTAACCTAAACCAATTTGATTGTTGAAAAATGAAATTTAAATTAACTATTGTTAATTGTTAATAAATTTCATTTAAATTGACTTATTTTTAGTAAAAATTTAATTAATTCGAATTTTTTCATAAATTTAAGAAAATTACTTGTGGTATTTTTGTATAAAATTCATAGACTTGCTCATATAGTAACATGATTAGGTCCATCCAATTATAACATGTATGTTTGCATTATATGTGGTATTTTTGCAATTAAGCTTAGATGCATATAGTGGCCCATATGTTTGCTAGATATATGGATTTTGCAAAATAAAATATTCATAAAATGATAGGTTTTATTTGGGCTCATTAGAAAATGTAAAGTTTAAATTCCTCTCTTGTGGGCGGTTCCACTCGTGAAGGCCCATTTTCTTTGCATTACTATAGTGAGTCTAATCAATTAATAACAATTTATAAAATGAAGGTTTAAATTCCTGTATTTTGGACCTTGTATGGAAGTATGTGGGCGTTAGTAGTGGGAACGACATACTGGACTCAACCCTCCTCCATGCAAGCCCAATTGTTAAGGCCCATTTGCCTAAGTTTGACTTAATTGTATAGGTTCATTAAAATAGTTAAACCTAAATATTGATTAGCAACAAATTAATTCTATTTTAATTGAATTTGTTTCAATGTGACACTTTAGAATTAATAAAAAATTATAGAACATTGGTTTTAAAATTCTAATCTTATAATTTTTGGGAGAACCATAGTCATTAATTATCGAAAATAAATAATAAAAAAATACTATTTTTTTAATTTTATAATGAGAATATTTTAAGAATTATATTCGATCTCCACCATTGGCTTAACAAGGTCAATAGCTTAATGGGGCCTCGAGACGCTTTGATTCATCCCCCTATGGAAGGTGTTCATTAGTTATTTTGACAATGTTAGATTTCGAAAGATAGATAAATATAGGTCAAATTCTACTAGACTCACCCCTACGATGACAACTAGGATTAAATGGATTGATTATCGAAACTATGGGTCTAGCTCATAAAATCAGAGATTTTGTTTTCTCATTTTGATCGAATACTAGGTTGTTAATGATGGTGTCCATTATTAAATAAGTTTACAACTTTATTTAACTAGTGGTATTTTTGACTCTCGCCAACCAGGACAAGGATATCAGAGATTAGTAAAAAACCTAAAGAAATTGAGATATGATTATTTTTGGTATTTTTTATCATATCTTACATATTTATGATATATGTTGTGCTATTTCTTGAAATTTGTGTGAATAAGAGTTTTATTGAGAAAATGTGACTGATTTCTATTTTATTGATAATTTGTAGTTTTTAGTATGGCTGTGTCTATTTCCATCCTTTCCCAACTCTCGATGGAGAAACTCACTGGAGAAAACTTCCTTAAGTGGAAGCAAAACATCAACATTGTGTTGATTGGTGACAACGTCGAGTTCATCATGACTGAGGAATCCCCAGAAGTTCCAGCTGAAGGAGCTCCCAAGTCAGTAAGGGATAAGTATGAGCGTTGGTAGGTAGTCAACAACAAGGCGCAGTACTACATGTTGACTAGTATGGTCGACACTCTCAAGACAAAGATGGAGGCTGTCGAGATGACCTACGAAATCATGGATCGACTCCAAGACATGTTTGGTGCCATGTCAGTGCAGACTCATTTTGAGGCCACCAAGAAATATGCCAATGCTCGAATGACACCATCTCCACACGTTCGTGATCAATTCAACTATGGTCTGACACAGCTCATGAACGAGCTTCAAAATTTCGAGTCTATCGTGGGTGGACCTAGTAAAGGAGGAGAAAATAAGACTATTGTTGTTGCTACTGATTGAACTAAGGCTGAAGCAAACCCATCTTCGTCTTCAAAAGCTGGAAACAAGAGGAAAGATGGACAAAACAACAACCCCAGGCCTGCAAAGGCTGCAAAGACGAGTGCACAATCTAGTGCAGATACGCCTAAGGGGATAAACAAGAAAAACAAGAAAGGTAAAGAAAAGTGCTTTCACTGCAAATAGAAGGGGCATTGGAAACGAGATTGCCCCAAGTTTCTAGCAGCGAAAAACAAAGGTAATGATTATAGTTCATATATCTTAGAAACATGTGTTTTAGAGAATGATAAATCCATTTGGATTATTTATTCTAGATCTACTAACCATGTTTGTAATTCTTTACAGCTTCTTAAATCGTTGGAGGAAGTGGACGAAGGCGGCTTAAAGCTTAGAGTTGGGAACAGAGCATTCGTTGCAGTCTAAGCTAGAGGAAGAGCTCGTCTGAAGTTCGAAAATAAATTTTTAATTTTAAATTATGTATTTTTTATTTCAGATTTTAGTAGAAGTTTAATTTCAGTTTCCATGTTGCAGTTAGAACAATTTGTTATGACTTTCACAGGTTCTAATATATATATTCCTTTCAATGGATCACAATTGTGTATTGCATGTTTGGAAAACAGGCTCTATATTCTGCGACTTAACAAATCCCTCGCTCTTAACAATGATTTATTCAAAGTAGCTAAACCTAGGACCAATAAACGTCAAAAGACCGAAAAATGATAACATGACGTATTTATGGCATTTGAGACTAGGTCACATTAGCTATGATAGAATTCAAAAGAATTACAAAGGAAGGGCCTTTGAGGGAACTTACCTAAGGTGAATTACCTATCTGTGAATCTTGTTTAGAAGGCGAACTGATCAAGCGTCCATTCTCTATAAAGGGTGATAGGGCCAAGGAACCACTTGGGCTTGTTCATTTCGATGTTTGTGGACCTTTGAATGTACAAGCCAAGGGTGGTTTTGAGTATTTTGTCACTTTCATTAACGATTACTCTAGATACTCATGTCTTTACCTAATGCATTGGAATAAAAAAAAATTAGGTATGGCTCAAAACAAATTAGGTAAAATGTTAAAGATCTTGTGATATGATAGGGGTGAAGAATATTTGGATATGCAGTTCTAAGATCATTTAACTGAACTTGAAATTTTATCACAACTTACTGCCCCATGTACTCCGCAACAAAATGGTGTACCAGAACGCCAAAACATAACTTTATTGGAAATGGTTAGATGCATGCTTAGTTACTCAACTCTACCAACTTCGTTCTGGGGACATGCAATTGAAACCGCAAACCACATTCTCAATGTCGTGCCGTCTAAATCAATTCCCAAAACACCTTTATAATCTAGGGGTGTCCCACCCACGTCATGAGAAAAAAATGAGGAAAATTTAGAACTGGGAACTGAAGTTTGCATGTTTGTTGGCTATCCTAAAGGTACTCGGGATGGACTTTTCTATAGTCATTCATAAAAGAAAGTGTTTACTTCTATGAATGCTACTTTTCTGGAAAATGACTATGTCCAAAACTTCAAACCACGCAACAAAGTAGTTTTAGAGGAGATGATTAAGAATTGACTCCAACCATTGTTCCATAATCATCAATGCGAGTTGATGATGAAATTCCCAATCTTCATGTACAATCGACGCAAGTCAATTTAAATGAAGAAAGTACTACTGTTCATGAGCAAACAGTCACGGAGCCTCATCGTAGTGGGAGGGTTTCTAGGAACCCAGTTCACTATGGTTTGGATGGTGAAACCAATATGGTTGTTGGTGGCACTAGTGATGATGATCTGTTGTCTTTCAAACAGGAAATGGCTAGACCTGAAAAGGAACTATGGCTTGAAGCCATGAAACATGAAATGGAGTCCATGTACTCAAATTGGCCATTTGGGATCATGTGGAAGCACCTAGTGACTTTAGGGCCATTGGGTGCAAGTGGATCTACAAGATGAAACGAGGTGTTGATGAAAATATCAAAACTTATAAGGCTCGATTAGTGGAAAAGGGTTATACCCAAAGAGAAGGCATGGACTATGAGGAAACTTTTAGTCCAGTAGCCATGCTTAAGTCCATCCGCATCCTCCTATCCATAGCACCCACTCTTGACTATGAGATTTGGAAAATGGACGTCAAGACAACTTTTCTAATGGAAAGCTTGACGAAGTCATTTATATGGATCATCCAGAAGGATTTAAAGTAGCTGGACAAGAAGGAAAAGTTTGCAAGTTGAATAGGTCCATCTATGAACTTAAGCAAGCTTCTCGTTCCTGAAATCTTAGGTTTGATGAAATAATCAAAACCTATGGCTTTGAACAAAATATTGATGAGCCTTGTATTTACCAACTAAAGGCCAATCAAATAGTGGTATTCCTGGTTCTTTATGTAGATGATATCTTACTCATTGGAAACAATGTTAAGAAATTGTCAGATGTGAAGAATTGGCTGAGCAGTCAATTCCAGATAAAGGATTTGGGTGAAGCAAGTTATGTTCTAGGTATCAAGATCATTAGGGATAGAAAGAATAGACTCCTAGCTCTATCTCAAGCAGCTTACATTGATAAAGTGCTTGAACATTTCTCAATGACAAATTCCAAGAAAGGGCGTCTACCATCTCTCCATGGAATTCATCTTTCAAAGAAGCAGTCTCCCCAGACTCCTGAAGAGGAAGATGCAATGAGAAAAGTTCCTTACGCATAATGCAGTTTGAAGTCTGATGTATACTGTGTTGTGTACTAGACCAAATATCTACTATGCAGTGGGAGTAGTGAGCAGGCATCAGTCAAACCCAGGACCGAAACATTGGATAACAGTTAAGCATATCCTGAAGTATTTAAGGCTAACTAAGGATTATATGTTAGTCTACAAGGGTGGTGTTCTGAACCATGTTGGCTACACCGATTCATATTTTCAGACTAATGTAGATGACAAGAAGTCTACTTTTGGAATGGTGTTTACTCTTGGGGTGGAGCTGTGATATGGAGAAACATAAAGCAGTCTGCGATCTCAAATTCCACCATAGGGGTTGAATACATAGCTGCGTCACAAGCAGCTAAGGAAACAGTCTGGCTAAAGAAGTTCTATTTAGATCTTGGTGTTATTCAAGAAATGGATAAACCGCTTGTATTGTTTTGTGACAACACAGGAGTGATAGCCAACTCGAAAGAACCTCGAAGTCACAGGAAGAGTAAGCATATAGAAAGGAAGTATCACATAATTCGAGAATATGTGGCCAGGGGAGATGTGAAGGTTATGAAGATTGCATCTGAAGACAATCTTGCAGATCCATTTACGAAGAAATTGTTAGAAGTTACATTTCATAAGCATATCAAGGAAATGGGATTAGTAGAATTAAGACATTAGTCTCAATTAGTGCAAGTGGGAGTTTGTTGGGGTTTTATGCCCTAATTAAAACCCAATTTCTTTGTAATCTCATTTTATTATCAATAAAAGAATAGAAATCATTTTTTTGACTTGGTCAATCACTTTGCTCACATGTTTTATTTTCATGATTATTTGTTTAATATAAACTTCTATTAAATACCGAGAATATAGCTAATCATATTTATAGTGGCGTAATCACAGTGGAATATGAATATGATTATATGTTCAAACATAAGTTAGTCCTAAGATTAGTCAGTGCACAGGATTTATACCGACTTGCCAATCTATGATATGATCTACTTACACAATGTAGTGTTATGTTCTTTCAAGAACATTAGCAAAGTAGATAAGACCGAATGTATTTATTACATCGGATTGGACCGATATTGACAGTAAATAGGATAATTAAACATACCATTATTATCTATTCAAGTCATATCATATAGTTGATCATAGGTCAATTCAATCTCAATTCTGCGTGGTTAGTATTCTAACTGATTGTATTAATTGAGTTCTTTAACTTGTTCGTTACCAGCTTACCCTACGGACTAGCCCATACTTACATCTTGGGAACTCGGTACTATAATTGATTGGGAGTGTTAATCATAGATATGAACATCTATAGCTTATGATGGAGAAGTGAAACAATGGTGTCCTTTTAGTTTGGTTCAATGTGCTAAATGTTAGAGATCTCATTTCAATAATTAATATTTGTTTACTGAAATATAATTTACAAGGAACTAAGTGTTTTAAGGATAAAATACAATGAGGGGTAAAATAGTATTTTAGTCCCATCTCACTGTAGACCGTCTATAGAGGATTGAGTGACAATTATGGTTGTAGCAATGGATAATCAATAACGTATCTATATTTGTTATAGATTATTCTATGAATTCAAGAGTGCAATTCTGAGTCTTTAGTGGAGTCACAAGGAATTAATAAGTTAGTAAATTTATTTGTTAGATTTATGATAACTTATTGGAGCTTGAATTCATAGGCACATGGTCCTCATTGTACCTTGGATAAAATCATTTAGATAGTCTCAATTAATTGATTTAATTATCAATTAGAATTATCAAAGTTGACCAGGTCAATTTTGGATAGTTTCACAGAGTTATGTAATTTAGAGAAGAAAAGAGAAATCATGGCATATTTATTAATTAAGGTAAATTGGTATCTAAATTAATAAATAATTTTAAATCAATGTTCAAATTATAAATAATTAATGTGATAAAGGATTTGAATAATTATTTAATTTATTAATCAATAGAAAATAATACAGCCCTTGATTTTAAGTCCAACGGGCTTACAATTAAATGAGAAATTTCACGGGCCTAAAGCCCATGATAATTTCGACCTAGGGCTGATATTATCTATTATTTTATTGATTTTTTAATTAAATTAATGACCTAATTGAGTCTATAAAAGGAGTGCTAAGTAAGAGATGACAAAAACAAGTTTCTGATAATATCACAAGATCTAGTATGGTTTAGATTCTCTCTACAAACATAAGTCCTTTTCTAAGCCTCATTATTCTTTTATCTTCTTCTCTATGTATCTATCTCATGTGATGAGAATTTCCCACCCTAGTCTAGGCGATTCTAAAGATACTTTGGAAGGTTGTGAAGAAACTTGAAGAACAGTTTAATTTCTTGGTAATACTCTGCAACAGAAAGGATACAATGGTTAGAGAAACTAAAGGAAGGACTCTATCATTCCGCTAATGTAAGTGTTCTTATCATTATTTCTGTTTGAATTCAATTTTATAAATATGTTTTAGGGTTTCTTATATTAATTCGTTTAATATAAGATTTACATGAAAATAAACAAGATCCTGTATAATTTTTCCCAATAATCTATGCATGCCAAATTCTAACCATCAATCCACTCAACATGGTTATTCCATACGCTTGCTATACTTACTTTTCTCCGCTAATATAAACAAATATACACTTAAAAATTAATATGACTTTACAAAGCTTGTAATAGATGGCTTAGGTTAAGGTGGATGAGAAGACATTTTAGGCTGAAGTATACCATAAGCATTCAAACCGAGCAATCTCTCCCTTTAACTCAACTTCACATCCCACTGTTACCCCCTTTTTTTCTTCTTTTTCAAGATTGAGAAAACTTTACCATTTATTCGTCACCTTTTTTTTTCAAACTACATTCCCCCAAACTAAGATTTTTCAGTAAATAACTTAACGAATGTAGTTTATTCTGAATTTATAATTTATTTCCTTTTTTTTCTCTTCTTCAATCTTTTTATGCACTGAGTATCCACATGTTTCTACATATGTCCCTTAAATATTCACTTCTCCCTCCAATCAAAAGATATGTTTTTATGCTCATGGTATAGAACAAAGGGAGTAATGAATACATAGATGCAATTATAGGCTCAAAACACGTGTTAAATAATGAAAAAGGTCAATTGTCAAGCTCAAATAGGGTAACTAGAGATAAAATACTTAGGTTAGCTTGAAAGGCTCAATCATTCCAAAGATGGCCTATATCCTCTTCTTAAGTGTGTATTGCTTAGGATTTCGTCTCAAATAGCGAGCAAGCAAGTTCTAGAAAATTTCAACTTGTATAATCCATTCCATATTCAACATGTATATACAAAGTTCAACTCCCACATTTACAACTATGTGCCATAGTTCAAACAAGTATTCAATTAACCATAGTGAAGTAACAAAGTATCTCAATCAAGTACACATATTGTTTTTATATGCACAACTCTTCCTTTGTATTATTCAACATAGCATTCACTCAATCTCATCGGCAACAAATTATCAACTTGGTTTACACTCTAACAATGTCGTGAAAACTAGACTCAAACACAATAACAACTAATACTAAACATGAAAAATAACAAAGAACAACACAACTAAAAATAAATCTCTTCCCCCAAAACATAAGACTAACATTGTCCCCAATGCTAAACTCAAATAAAAAGAAGAGACTTGCCTGAGACCCATTGGATAACATTAAAATGGAGGCGGTGGAGTGGAATGGGAGTTGTGCTAATATTTTTTTGATGAAACCCTTAAATTGTGTTTATGTGCACGATTGGCGCCGCAACGCTGGTGTATAGAGTCAAGGCTTTGATACTGAGCTGGGCGAATACTGGGCTCGAATTCTTCTAGTGTTGCAGCGCTGTACCATAAAGTTGTGACTCTAATTTTGACCTTTCTCAGTACTTGCTCTCTGACTTCCCTACAGCAGCTACTCTACTGCATAGAGCTACGACTCTAATTGTTAATAATTCATGCCAAAGTCCTGATTCCAATTAGCACTGAGGCACTATTTACTGTGCCGCAGCTCTACAAGTCTCCCAAAATCCTCAACTCCTCTGACTTAGGCAGTGCCGCATCTCTAACTACTTGAGCTGCGGCTCTAATTCAAATTTTCCTCCTCCCCTTTTGATCACATTAGAGATGTGCCTCTAATTTCTAGAGTTGCGGCTCTAATTCAACTTTTATGTTATTTTGTTGCTCTTTTTTTCACCTTTTTCACGGTTCTAATTGCATAAAATACTTATAAAAATTAAACAAAAAAAAAAAAAAAAATTTCAACTAAAAAATAGCATAAAAATTGAAAATAACGAAAACATAAACTTGAGATGCCTCAAGGGCGCTGTCGTTGACGTCAATTAGTCGGACGCTGGATTCCTCATCACAGAGGGTTCAAGAGGACGAACGATTTGGCTTGGTCATAGGGACCCCCCAAGTACGGCTTGAGTCATTGCCCATTCATTTTAAAGCTTCCTTTTTTTTGCTGCTTACTTCAACTACTCCATATGGGAATACTTTCACAAATGTATAGTGCTCAGACCATCGAGACTTCAGCTTTCCCGGAAAGAGCTTCAACCTTGAATTAAATAATAACACCTACTGCCCCGGGTGGAATTCCTTTTGTAGAAGGTTCTTGTCATGCCACGCTTTAGTTCGTTCCTTGTAGATCTTAACATTTTCATATGCTTCATTCCAAAATTCCTCCAACTCATTCAACTGCAACATTCTCTTCTCTCTCCGCTGCAGTCATGTCCATGTTCAGTTTCTTCATTGCCCAATAGGCATGGTGCTCTAGATCAACTAGTAAGTGACATGCTTTACCAAAAACTAATCTATATGGTTACATGCCAATTGGGATTTTGAAAGCTGTCCTATACGTCCATAGTGCATCATCAAGTCTTTTGGACAAGTCTTTCCTCGAGCTTTGCACCATTTTCTCCAAAATTCTCTTCTCTTCCCTATTCGAGATTTTTGCTTGGCCATTACTTTGAGGGTGATAAGGCAAAGTAGTTCGATGTCGCACACCATATTAAGACAACAATGCAACGAATTGCTTATTGAAGAAATGGCTCCCTTCATCACTAACAATAGCTCTACGAGTTCCAAATTGAGTAAAAATAATTTTTTGAACGAAATTGAGAACCATTTTACCATCATTAGTTGGTTTTGCTGCTGCTTCCACCTGCTTGGACACATAATCAACATCAACCAATATGTATAAGTTGTTGTATGACGATGGAAAAAGGCCCATAAAATCGATTCCCCACACATAGAAAAGCTCTACCTCCAAAATTTTAGTCAAAGGTATCTCATTTCTCCTTGATATATTACTATTTTGTTGACAACAATCGCAAGCCTTGACAAAATGGTGAGCATCCTTGAACAGACTAGACCAATAGAACCCACTGTGAAGTACTTTTGCTACTATTCAATTACCCCTGAAATGTCCCCCACATTGCAATGTGTGACAATGAGACAATATGGAATACATCTCCTCTTCAGGCACACAATGACAAATGATTTGATCAGCACATTGCTCGTAGAGGATCGGTTCTTCCCTGTAATAGTGTTTGACTTCAAAATAAAATTTTTTGAGCTGTTGTTTATTCTTTTCTGGAGGAACTATATTATCTGCCGAAAAATTCACATAGTCAGCAAACCATGAGACCATCAATTCTTCTCGGATTGCAAACAACTATTCTTCCGGAAAATTATCATTGATCTGCACTTCCTTCACGCTAGGAGTTTGTTCAACCTCTAATCTCAATAGATGGTCTGCCACCAAATTCTCTGTCCTTTTTTTTATCTCTTATCTCCACATCAAATTCATGTAGTAACAATACCCATCAAATCGACCGAGGCTTAGCGTCTTTCTCAGTCATGAGGTACTTTATCGCTGAGTGATTAGTATACATAATAACCTTATTCCCAATAAGATAGGGGCGAAACTTATTGAGCATCATTTAGTATACATAATAACCTTATTCCAAATACTATTTCAAGAAGTTCTTTCTCTGTGGTTGCATAATTTAACTGAGCGTCATTTAGTGTTCTATTGGCGTAGTAAATAGTGTGAAAAAACTTGTCAACCCTTTGGCCCAAGACTGCCCCAACTGCATAATCGCTGGCGTCACACATTAGCTCAAATGGAAGCTCCTAGTTTGATGCAGCAACTATTGGTGCAAAAATTAACTTCTCCTTTAGTACCTTGAAAGCCTTGAGACAATCTTCATTGAAGTCAAATTGCACACCGTTCATCAACAAGGTGGAAAGAGGCTTCGAGATTTTTGAAAAATCCTTCATAAATATTCTGTAAAATCCAGCATGCCCAAGGAAGCTTCTCACCCCTTTCACCGACACCGGTGGTTGTAGATTCTCTATAGTTGAGATTTTTGCTCGATCTACCTCTATACCCATACTAGAGATTTTGTGCCCAAGTACTATGCCCTCTTTCACGATTTTGCATTTTTCCCAGTTTAACACAAAATTTGATTCCTCACACCATTTCAACACCTGCTCCAAGTTGTTAAGACATACATCATGCGAGGAACCAAAAATAGTGAACTCATCCATGAAAATCTCGATGCTCTTTTCCACCATATCCAAGAAGATGACCATCATGCACCGTTAGAATGTTGCTGGTGCATTACATAGTCCAAATGGAATTCTCCTAAAAGAAAACGTGCCATAGGGAAATGTAAAAGTTGTTTTCTCTTGATCCTTTGGTGCTATGGCGATTTGATGATACCCTGAGTAACCATTCAAGAAACAGTAATATTCATGCCTAGTCAACCTATCTAACATCTGATCAATGAAAGGTAGTGAAAAGTGATCTTTTCTTGTCGCCTTGTTTATCTTGCGATAGTCAATACAGATTCGCCATCCCGTCACGGTTCGTGTTGGGATCAATTCATCATTTTCATTCTTTACCACTGCTATTCCACCTTTTTTTGGAACCATCTGCATCAGACTCACCCAAGCGCTATAAGAAATTGGGTAGATTACCCCGACATCTAACCATTTAAGAAAATGCTCAAGTACCACTTCTTTCACGGTTGGGTTGAGTCTTCGCTGAGCTTCTATAGATGGCTTGCTATCCTCTTCCATCAAGATTCTATGCATCACTGTTGAAGTGCTTATCCCTCTAATATCTGCCAATGTCCATCCAATGGCTAATTTATAAGCTCATAAAACCCTCAATAACATCCACATATCTATTTTAGAAAGTGCAGTGGATACAATTACAGGTAAAGTCTCTTTCTCACCCAAATAAGCATAACATAAATGATCTGGTAGAGACTTTAATTCCAACTCTGGTGGCTGCTCAATGGATGGCAATGGTCTTTCCGACCCTTGTTCCAACTCTTCGAAGTTCATTTTGTATGGCTAGTAAGAGTTTATCCACTTGACATATTCCCTCGTCTCGGCATCATCATCATTTTCCTCACCATCATTAAAAATCGCCTCTAAGGCATCATTGTTCCACTTTCTTTCTAAAACTGCATTATCAATCACATCAATGATATTACAATTGTAATGCCCCGAATTCTCCGATGTGTTTAACTGCGTGAATAGTAGGCCGAGAGGGCCATACTTGTTTAATTATGTTATTAATTGATAAAATTCATGCATGTGAGTCCATATTTCTTATTACAGGGGTGTGATGGTAATTTGGCCCGTTGAGGGTGAATTGTTTATTTGTACGCATGTTGGTGATATATTTTGAGACCACATTATGATGTGGGTTTGTTCGAGCCATTCGGTATGAGACGATCATGGTATGTTAATTATCGGTTTGGTCATAACGGGCTTAAGCTCGGGGCTCGGGGTGAGTCTCGGGGTGTTTTAATGATTAGAGTGTTACCGGGCATTAAAGGATAACGGAATGTGAAATATTGGTGTTTGAGAATATTGAGATTAGCGGGAATTGGGAAGCGTTAATTATGATTAACGGTATAGGTTCGAAAGTTCCAACTTTGCCCTTGGGAAGGCTTTAGAAACTTTTAAAGACCTAGGGGTATTTTGGTCATTTGGGTTTGGATTTATATGGTTTTGGATGGCTGTAGAAACAGAACAGAAAAACAGAGCAAGAATTACCCTTCCCGTACATCCATTTCTCTCTTTCTTCCTTTGAAGTTTTTGGTCCCAATTTGAAGATACAAGCTAGGAAATCAAAGCTTGGAAGTTGTAGAATCGGTTCATCCATTGAAAAGGACTTTAATCCCATTTGAGGTAAGAATTCATCCATGGAAACAAGCCATACTCTATTTTTCCTTATAGATTTCAGCTTATAGTTTTGATGTGGATAGTTGGAATCAATGGGAGTTTCTGTGTAAGATTGATTGGGTTTTGATGAGGGTATGATGTAGATGAAGTTTAGGGGGTTGAATTGGGTGTTTTGGTAAGGTTTTGGATTGGTATGGAGGGTTGGTTTCAAGAGAAATCGCAAAGAAGATGAACCAGAAAGTTTCTGGTCTGTAATTGGCGCAGCAGCGCTAGGCAGGGCTCAGAGCTGGGCTCTCTGACTTGGAAATAGGGCTGCAGCGCCATTTAACCTATTTAGGGCTCGGAATGATCCTTAAGGCTCGGGGTTTGGTTCCTTTGCCCCGTTTGAGTATATTAAGAATCCCGAGAGTGGGGGATTGATCCTGGGAGTGTGGTTTTAGATTGTGAACCATTTATTAATTTATTTTATTGATGGAATCCCATAATTGGTTATGACCAGGTAACCGCTAAAAGACCAAAAGGTTGATCGTTCTCAGGGGTCGTTCTTCTATTCATTCTAGCTCGAACCAGAGGTAAGAAAACTGCACCCCAAGTGTGACATGCATGGATATTCATGTGGCATGTTGGTTGTATAAATATGGACATGGATTGAATATAGAATGCTTAGCATATACTGTTCACTTGTGCGTGGTACTGACTCATTAGTCAGATTTGGCAAAGGTGCTAGTATCAACTGTGAAGCTGTGACTTATTAGTCAGGTTTGGCAGTGGTACTGGGCACTGGTCACATTGCGCTGACTCATTAGTCAGGACGGCCTTAGCGTGTATCACGCAAGCCAATAGAGATTAGATCTAATCGACTACCACTATTGAATGACTCAAAGAGCATTAATGCCAGACCGACCCCAAGGGTTGATGAACGAAATAAGCGCTTGGAGGCTAGTGGCTTACCTAGCAGCCACTCTCCCACTTGAAATAGTGACATGCTTGTCAGTCACTCAGTATGGTTTATCAGAACCCGTTGAAGGCTAGTGGCTTACCTAGTAGCCACTCTTCCATTTGAATTAGTGACTTGCTTGTCAGTCACTCAGTATGGTTTATCAGAACCTGAAGTGATATTCACTCATTTGTTTGAAAGATTTATGCTCAGTGTGATTATAATGATAATCATTTGATAATGTTTATGTATAGTGTTATGTTTTCTTGCTGGGCTTTGGCTCATGGATGCTATGTGGTGCAGGTAAAGGAAAAGAAAAGCTCACCTAGCCTTGAGTGGAGAGCTTAGGTGGTGTTGTGTACATATGCGGCCGCTTGACCACCACGGCCAAGGAGTTCTCAGAGGAACTAGGAGGTTTACCCTATTTTTGCCGCTTAGGTCGGCGGGATTGTAAATTTGAGAACAGTAATGACCATTTTGTACTGAGAACAACTTGTAAATATTTTGATTAGCTCTGCAGAGCAGTTTGTAATAAAGTAACCATTTCCTTTTTATTGGTTTAATACCTTAACCTGTTAATTACACTTAGAGCACGTTTTTGACCAAAGGACTCGGGTAGCGAGTCAAATTTCCGGTCCACCGTTCACCGTAACTGTTCTGGGGTAACCAGGGCGTTACAACAATTGTCACTAGCTCTCGGATATGTCATTGCCTTAAAACCACTGAACACTACCTCATCCCCCTGAACTCTCAATCGAAGTTCTCCCTTTTGAACATCAATTAAAGCTTGTTCTGTTGCTAGAAAAGGTCTTCCATGGATAATTGGCACGTTTGTATCTTCCTCCATATCCAAAACTATAAAATCTGTTGGGAAGATGAACTTATCGACCTTTACTAACACATCTTCTATGATCCCCCTCGGATGAGCCAGTGATCGATCTGCTAACTGTAATGTGACAGTAGTTGGCTTTCCCTCACCCAAACCAAGTCTTCTGAATACTGATAGAGGCATAAGATTAATGTTGGCTCCCAAATCACACAACGCGTGCTTACACTCAAAGTTACCAATTATGCAAGGGATTGTAAAACTTTCAGGATCCCTCAACTTCTGTGGAAGCTTCCTTTGCAGAATGGAGCTGCATTCTTCTGTCAATGCCACAGTATCGTAGTTCTCCATCTTTCTCTTCTTTGAGAAAATCTCTTTCATAAACTTAAGGTAACTGGGCATCTGTTCTAGTGCCTCTGCAAATGGAATATTAATGTGCAACCTCTTCAATACCTCTAAGAACTTAGTGAGCTACTTGTTAATACTATTCTTTTGGAGTCTTTGTGGATATGGAATTTTGATGTGATGATCTATAGACACCGGTGGTACCACTTCTCTTGATGGAAGATTCTCAGTAACCATCTCTTCACTCGTCTTCTTGTCCTCAATAGTAGGTGCATGTTGATCCTGATCTTGCTCAACTTTCTTCTCTATACTCGATCCCTCATACACTGTTCTACTCTTCAAGGTAATAGCTTTGCACCGTTCATTAGGATTTCCCTTCGAATTCACTTCAGTAGTGATTAGAAAGTTACCTTGAGCTCGGTTTGTCATTAACGTGGAAAACTGTCCAATATGAGTTTCCAAGCTCCGAATTGATGACCTTGTTTCTGTCATAAATTGAGTTAACACATCTACCTTACCATCTTCTTTTGCTTGCATCAGTTGCTGTGCAGGTCTTGCTGGTTGCTGCTGATAAAACCCAGGAGGAGGCCATGGATACTGAGGTTGATTCTGCTGAAATTATTGCTGACTACACTGACCACTTGTCCAAGAAAAATTTGGATGATTTCGCCACCCTGGATTGTAACTCATTGAATATGGGTTATTAGAGGGCCTTAGGAAGTTCCATATTGCTTGCACTTACTCCATAGGCATGTTGTTAAAATCCCTCGTTGTGCATTGTTCAAATAAATGAGGTCCCCCACATAACTCACATATGACTTGCATCTGCATAACTGGAGCTTGAATACTGTTCTACTGTAACTGTTTAGTCAATGTTACCACTTAAGCTGACAACATCAAGATGGCATCCAATTCATGCACTCCAGCCACCTGCTTAGTGGTTTCTCTTTCTAATGGCCACTAATAGTTATTCATAGCCATTTCTTCCAACATATCATAAGCCTCATTAGTGCTCTTACTCATGAACGCTCCTCCATACGCTGCATCAATGATTGTGCGAGTAGTACCACACAAACCATTATAAAAAAAATATGGACTAACATCCATTTCTCAAACTAAAAAATATGAACGCTCCTCCTTAAACCTCTCCCACGCATCATACAACGACTCACCATCTCTTTGGTGAAATTTTTTTATTTCACCTCTATACTTTGCAGATAATGATGGTGAAAAACATTTGGCCAAACATTTCTGAGTGAGCTCCTCCCATGTTGTAATAGAATTGGCTTCCAAAGAAATAAGCCAACTCTTTGCTCAGTCCCTTAATGAAAATGAAAACAACCTCAACCTTATTGCATCATTTGTTACTCTGTTCATTTTAAATGTGGTGCATAGCTCTAAGAAATTTCCCAAATGCAAGTTTGTATCTTCCATTGGCAATCCCCCAAACTGAACCAATGCTTGTACCATTTGTAGAATGGCGGGCTTGATCTCAAAGTTATTGGCATCAACTGTTGTAGGTCTAATACATGACTGTGCCCCTGTGACAGTAGGTAGCACGTAATCTCACAAACTTCTTTGTGCTGGTTCCTAAACTAGTGCCTCTTGTTTCGTAACTCCTGCAACACAAATATTGCCAACTTGATTCTGAGTCATTCTTTCTACCTGTTTCTATTTTATATTTCTTCTGCAAGTTTTCTCGATTTCAGGATCAACAGGCACCCTTGATTCTGATCCATGTCGTCGCATAAACTACAAGAACACATGAAATCACAAATTGCGAAAAACCAGAATGAGAACAATATAAAAGTAAAAAAAACCAAATCAGAAAAAGAATTAATTTCCTTGATATTAGTAAAAACAGTTCCCGGCAACAGTGCCAAAAACTTGTTACAGATTTTCAACACGCAAGTATACGCGTTCGTTTAACAAGTAATATAATCTAAGAAATGTCAAATCCACAAGGACTATTACCAAGTAGCAATCATTAATCTTAATATTCTATTTAGTTAACGACAATTTGATTATAAGAACTAAGTAAAACTATCGAAATAAGAACATAATTGCAGGAATGAAAGATAGCAAAGGAAATAGAATTCAATAATTAAATTAACTAGGGAAATTAACTTCATCTACCATCTACTTTATATTTCGGTAACACAAATTATACTATTCAATTCTCTCTCATGATAGCAGGTCAACAAAAGTAACTTATATTCGTACTAGGATATACAAGTCTCAACCTCATATAAATTTTCTACATCTCTGTGATAAATGAACATAAGACAGACATTAAGTAAGACAACCCTAAAGCCACACAGACCAAATAGGTACTCTCGTCCTATAATGAAATCTATGTCTATTCAATTATAGCATAATCAATTATCACTTCTCATATTTCTAATCAAAATCATATAAATCATATAATAGATGCCCAATCAATCACAAGCATTAAGCATAAATTCAAATAGATCACAAGATAGAATAAAAATCATAAAACTTGCATTAATTCAAAATAAAGTTTCAGGAGAATCCATTAACACCCTAGAAAAAGAGTTTAGTTCATGACAGACTTCATAATAACCATAGAAGAATTAAAAAGCATCCAAATTACAAAAATTAAAAGTAGAAAAGAAGAAAAAACTATGATGAGTTCCTTGATTCCACTTTCAATCCTCCACAATATGCTTATATTCGTCTCCTAGGGTTAATCAGTTGCTTAAAAACGTCATAAAGAAAGCTTTTATAGTCCCTAATTAATTTTGTGCGAAAGGACAAAATGTCCCTTAAAAAATACCCTAACTTCTGCTTCCGTACGGACTGGCGTCGCGGCTCCATCTGATAGCGTCTCAGCTCTAGGTTGTTTTGAGTTCCAGATTTCGTCTCTGGAGTATGTAGCGTCGCAGCTGTAATCCCCATTTTAATAAAGCCTCGGCTCTGTCTCTCTGGCGCCTCAACACAATTCTTGTTGATTTTTCCCTTCTCTGTAACTCTTAGGGTCGCGGCTCTACACCATAGAGTTCAGACTGTAATTCCAATTTTTCAACAGATCATGAATTTGACCCCCGATTTCGCCCGATTTCCATTCCTTAGCCCGTTTAACACCGTTTCTTCAATAAATAAGCGCTTTTCCTCCAATTTCAAGCTATTTCCTTAATAGCCACACTTAATCCTAAAAACACAATAAACACCAGCATTATATCGAACAAAACCAAATAAAAAACTAAAATTGCCTCTTAAAACACGCCATAAAAATTTACCAAAACTAATCCTAACAAATTCCCCCAAACTTATCCTTTACTTATCCTCGAGTAAAGAACACAACTAATACTTGATAAAACCTAAACAAACCAAGTTGAAAACCATAAAATAGCCTCAAAAATCATGAATACCATATGTATATAATTCTAAAGAAAAGTAACGTGCCACATCCAATATTAGTCCAAAATTTCAATCAAAATACTTCACCCATTCACTGCAATCCATCACTACTCATTCTCATTCACTCATAACCAATAAATGTAAACAATTGAACCAATCTATGCATGAAAAATTCTCACCATCAATCCACTCAACACAGTTATTCCATATGCTTGCTATACTTACTATTCTCCACTAATATAAAAAAATACACACTTAAAAATTAATAGGACTTTACAAAGCTTGTAATAGATGGCTTAGGTAAATGTGGATGAGAAGACATTTTAGGCTCAAGTATACCATAAGCATTCAAACCAAGCAACTTATCCCTTTAACTCAACTTCACATCCCAATGTTACCCCCTTTTTTTTTCTTCTTTTTCAAGATCGAGAAAAGCTGACCATTTATTCGTCACCTTTTTGTTTTCAAACTACATTCCCCCTAACTTGGCTTTTTTAGTAAATAACTTAAGGAATGTAGTTTATTCTGAATTTATAATTTATTTTCTCTTTTTTTTCTCTCTTCTTCAATCTTTTTATGCACTGAGTAACCACGTGTTTCTACATATGTCCCTTAAACATTCACTCCCCCTCCAATCAAAAGATATGTTTTTATGCTCATGGTATAAGACAAAGGGAATAATGAATACACGGATGTAAGTATAGGCTCAAAACATGTAAGTATATACGGATGTAAGTATAGGCTCAAATAGGGTAACTAGAGATAAAATACAGAAGGGTTATCTTGAAAGGCCCAGTCGTTCCAAAGATGACCTATATCCTCTTCTTAATTGTGTATTGATTAGGATTTCGTCTCAAATAGCAAGCAAGCAAGTTCTAGAAAAATTTCAACTTGTACAATCCATAATCCAAATTCAACATGCATATACAAAGTTCAACTCCCACATTTACACCTATGAGCAATGGTTCAAACAATTATTCAATTAACCATAGTGAAGTGACAAATTATTTCAATCAAGCACACGGATTGTTTTTATATGCACAACTCCTCCTTCAGATTATACAATATAGCATTCCCTCAATCTCATCGGCAACAAATTTTCAACTTGGTTTACACTCTAACAATACTAGAAAACTAGACTCAAACACAATAACAACTAATAATGAACATGAAAAACAACAAAGAACAGCAAAGCTAAAAATAAATCCCTTTCCCCAAACTTAAGACTAACATTGTCCCCAATGTTAAACTCAAATAAAAAGAAGAGACTTACCTTAGACCCCATTGGATAACATTAAAATGGAGGCGGCGGAGTGGAATGGGAGTTGTGCTAATATTTTTTTTTATGAAACCCTTAAATTGCATTTATGGGCTCGATTGGCACTGTAGCGCTAGTGTATAAAGTCGTGGCTCTAATTTTGAGCTAGGCGAATACTGGGCTTGGATTCTTCTAGTGCTGCGCGCTATACCATAGAGTTGCGACTCTAATTTTGACATTTTTTAGTACTTGCTCTCTGACTTCCCTAGAGCTGGAGCTCTACTCCATAGAGTTGCGGCTCTAATTGTCAATAATTCATGCCAAACTCTTGATTCCAATTAGCGTCGATGTGCTATTTATTGTGTTGCGGCTCTATAAGTCTCCCAAAATCCTCAACTCCTTTGACTTAGGCAGTGCTGCAGCTCTAACTCCTTGAGTTGTGGCTCTAATTCAAATTTTTTGGCTCCTCCCCTTCTGATCACATTAGAGTTGTGGTTCTAATTCAACTTTTGTGTTATTTTGCTGCTTTTTTCACGTTTTTCACGTTTTTCACGGTTCTAATTACATAAAATACTTACAAAAACTAAACAAAAATAAAATAAAATAAAAATTTTCAACTAAAATATAGCATAAAAATAAAAAATAACAAAATCAAAAACTTGAGATGCCTCTCAAGGGCGCTGTCATTAACGTCATTTAGTCGGACGCTGAATTCCTCTTCATAGAGGGTTCAATAGGACGACCGATTTGGCTTGGTCATAGGGACCCCCCAAGTATGGCTTGAGTCTTTGCCCGTTCACTTTAAAGTTTACGCCCTGAACGTCGCGACCCTCAAGAGATAACCCTTCAAAGAGGATGAAAAATGAAGGGAATAACTCGGAGGCAGATGGGGGCAAAAAGAAAAAAGGAGATAAATATTTCTCCATTTACACGGTTTATACCAAGCTTACAGATACTCAGGAGAACATTTTTATCACAAATGAGAACTAGGTCCCGTTCAAACCACCTGATCCGATGAAAAATTAGAAGTCTAAAAGTGATACCAATAAATTATGCAGATTCCATAGGGACATCGGTCATACCACCCATGAATGCAGAAAGCTGAAAGACGAGATCAAAGGTCTAATCTTGAGATGATACTTTGGGCAGTATGTTAGAAACAGGAATCTGACCCAAGCTTCAGCTGGACAGAGGGGTAGCTCCTACGCAGCCTACTCAATAAAATACAACCCCACGCGCAAGGGAGGATGACTGACCTCCCCCGATCGATGGGGAGGATGTAGTAACCATTGTTGGAGGATAGCATATCGCTGGGTCGGGCAGAAATTCCCAGAAAAGATATGTCAACGAGCTCAAGGTGGGGGACGAATTTCCCTACAAACTTGAACCCTGAGCTCCAAAACAACAGAGGGTTGAAACTCAACCCATTACTTTCACTGAAGAAGATGCCTTGCACGTCCAATTTCCCCACAATGACCCTTTGGTCATCACATTCCAGCTCGCCAATAAAGGGTGCGTCGAGTCCTGATAGACAATGGGAGCTCGGTTAACATCCTTTATAAGGCCACCTTGGAAAAGATGGGACTCTTAGTTTGAGCTTTGAAAGCCTGTGCGATGACGTTGTATGAATTTTTAGGAGAAGGAATAGCTAGCACGAGATCTATCGAGCTCCCCGTGACCTTGGGAGACTATCTCGTCTCAGTAACCAAGATAATGGAATTCATAGTGGTGGACACCCCCTCGGCCTACAATGTATTTCTTGGAAGACCAGCCCTAATTGGGCTGGGGGCAGTTTCATATGTGAGGCACTTAGCCATCAATTTCCCAACACCTAGTGGGATTGGGACCCTGAAGGGAGATCGGCTGGCCGCCCAAGAATGCTATAGCATCTCCATGAGGGGGGAGGGCCAAACAAGTGCACACACACTTGTTGTCATCCGAGAAATAAGTAGGACAGTCTTCGAAATGGAAGGAGAGATTGACCCCGGAGTAGAAGAGGATAGGGCTGATCTTAGACCAATCGAGGAGCTCGAGGACGTAAAGCTCAATGAAATGGATACCAATATGGTGGTAAAGATAGGGAAGAACCTCCCAAAGGATGCGAGATAGCAAATAATCCGCTTCCTGAGGGAAAATCAAGATGTGTTTGCATGGTTGCATTCAGACATGATTGGGATCAGCCCAAACATTATAAGTCATGCGCTCAACATAGGCAAAGGATTCCCTCCAAAGCAACAAAAAAGAAGGCTCCCAGACGATGAAAGGAAGAAAGCCTTGAAAGAAGAGTTTGAAAGGCAGAAGGAAAATTGATTTATCTGAGATGCTTTCTATCCCAATTGGATATCCAATCTGGTGTTAGTTTTGAAGCCCAATGGAATGTGGTGAACTTGCATTGATTATTCGAACCTCAACAAGGCATGTCCAAAGGATTTCTTTCCCCTACCTCGAATTGATCAACTTGTAGATGCTACCGCAGGTCACGACATCATGTCGTTCATGGATGCATTTTATGGATATAACCAGATAGCCATGCATGCACCCGACCAGGAACATACGAGCTTTATGACTAATAGGGTTTGTACTGCTACAATGTGATGCCTTTCGGGCTCAAAAACGCCGGGGCCACATATCAAAGATTGGTGAATAGAATTTTTGTCGAGCAATAGGGAACAATATGGAGGTTTATGTGGATGACATGATGGTAAAGTCCAAGCATAACTATAACCATGTTGATGATCTCATGGAATGCTTTTCTATACTCCGAAAATACAATATAAGACTTAATCAGCATAGTATCCTCGGGAAAGTTTCTCGGATTCATAGTAAATGCTCGAGGCATAGAGGCAAACCCAGATAAGATCAAGGCATTAATTGATATGCCCTCACCTCGAAAACATAAAGATCCAAAGTTTAACTAGACGAATGGCGGCCTTAAATAGGTTCATATCAAAATCTATAGACAAATGCCTTCCATTCTTTAATCTTTTGAGAGGGGGCAAGAAATTTGAATGGTCGGATGAGTGTGAACTCACTTTTAAAGCTCTTAAAAAGCACCTTGCTGAACCACCAATCTTATCCAAACCAATCACAGGGGAAGTATTGTACTTATATCTTGCCACAACCGAGCATGCAATCAGCGCAGTACTTGTTCGGGAGGATAAGAAAGTACAAAAACCTGTTTACTATGTTAGTAAAAGGGTACTCGGGGCAGAGTTGAGATATTCATTAATGGAGAAGCTAGCCTTGTGCTTGATACATGCATCTGGAAAGCTCCAACCTTACTTCTAGGCACATCCTGTACACGTATTGACTGACCAACAATTAAGGTAGGTGTTGTCAAAACATGAGGCATCCGGAAGACGGTTAAAATGGGCGGTCAAACTCGGGCAATTCGAGATCACTTACCACCCGAGAACAACGATAAAAGGACAAACCTTAGTAGATTTCATAGTTGAATGTACAGGAATCACCAACAAGGAAGTCATGACCCCAGCCCACGAGCTGTGGAGACTTTACGTCGATGGGTCTTCAAATGAGAATGGGTCCGGGACAGGAATTATTTTAATCACTCCGACTGGAAATTGTTTTGATTTAGCCTTACAGTTTGGCTTCGAGGCTTCAAATAACGAGGCTGAATACGAAGCACTATTAGCGAGACTTCAGATAGCTTGTGAGCTTAAAGCGAGGCCATTCACTGCTATAATGATTCCTAATTGGTCGCTAACCAGGTCTTAGGAGAATATCAGGCTCACGACATTAAAATGGCAGCTTTCTTGGAGAAAGTCAAGGCAGCATCTGGGTAATTCGAGTTCTATGCCATTGAACAAGTTCCATGGGAGCAAAATTCGAATGCAGATGCTTTAGCCAGGCTCGCCACAACCAAGGAAGCTGATGCACTCAATGTAGTGTCAGTCGAGTTCCTACCGGTCCCAAGCATAGCCGAGCCTGAAGAAGAGGGCATTAACATGATTGACTCACAACCTACCTGGATGATCCCCATAATTGACTACCTCAAAACCAGGAGCCTCTCAGCAGACCAAAATAAGGCTAGGAAACTTATGTACAAGATACTAAGGTACACTATCTTGGAAGGGACGTTGTAGATAAGAGGATATTCTATGCCGTTGTTAAGGTGTGTAACTCCAGTCGAGGCCAGAAGAATTTTAGAAGAAATCTATGAAGGATTCTGCAGAGGCCACACTGGGGGGCATAGTCTATCAAAAAAGGTGATTAGGCAAGGATACTTTTGGCTTGTAGTTAAAGCGGACTCGTTCGAATACGTCAAGTGCTGTGATAAGTGTCAGCGGTTCACTTCAATCCCACAAGCTCCACCAACCGAGCTCACCATGATGAGCTCTCCGTGGCCATTTGCGATATAGGGAATCGATCTCATGGGATCCTTACCAACGGGAAAAGAGGGAGTAAAATATGTCGTAGTTGTTGTTGATTACTTCACAAAGTGGACCGAGGCCGAACCTCTAACTACTATCACCTTGAAGAAAATTTTGGATTTCGTGGTGAAGAATATAATTTGCAGATACGGGGTACCAAGGAAAATAGTATTAGATAATAGGACCCAGTTCGATAGAAAATTGTTTACACAATTCTACGAAAAGAACGGGATAATCAAAAGTTTTTCTTCAGTAGCCCATCCACAAGCAAACAGCTAGGTCGAAGCAGTGAACAAGACTTTGAAGACCTTGATTAAGAAAAGGCTCAAAGAGGCTAAAGGAAAATGGCCAGAGGAATTACCAAAAGTCCTATGGGCCTACATAACGACAGCTAGGACTTCGACATGGCATACCCCCTTCTCCCTGGCTTACGGTTGTGAAGCTATGCTACATATTGAGGTCAAAATCCCAACAATAAGACACGAGGCATACGAACAGACCTCAAACCAATCCCAGCTCAAAGAAACTCTAGACCTAATTTAAGAAAAACAAGACAAAGCCCAATAAGAACACTGCATACCAGCAAAGGGCTACAAGATACTTCAACAAGAGGGTTCGAGACAGAAAATTTGGATTGGAGATTTGGTGCTCAGATGTGTGTTTTTGGCCACACAAGACCCCTCGGTAGGCATTCTCGAGCCTAATTTATAAGGACCATACCAAATCGAATCCATCATTTGACTTGGTGTTAATAAACTAGCGAAATTGAATGGAGAATTGGTACCATGAGCTTGGAATGGTGAACATCTATGACCTTATTATCAGTAATGTAGGAATGATGTTTATTCATTTGTAACCTAGCTTGTACTTAATTTTTTCTTTTTATCAATAAAGCACTGATTTTTATTCAAATTTTGTGTATTTTCATTATTGTACCTTTTGCAAGCTCTCAAAATTCAATAACCTAATATCGCAATCATAGGATATTAAGGGGGCATAAGTGGTATACAATAATACCATAAGATCGAAAGTATAACATCAATAAAAATGAATTCAAATTAGTCAAAGTGTATGGATTATTGACCAGAAATGAATTAAACAAGTGTATGGATTATTAACCAAACACAAACTAAACGAGTCTGGAATGAACTAGAAAATTCTAATCGAGATGGTTAAAAGTTAGAATTCTAGATTAACCAACAAAAATTATAAGTTGAGACAAAGCTGGAAATTTTTGGAAAGAGGTTTCGATCTCGCAACCTCGAGACCATACTCAAGGATGAGGAAAAGTTACTATAAATAAGCAAGAAATAACTAGATTAACGAGGTTACATGCCAAAAAGTATTTTAAACGAAGATACGAGGTAAAAGTAATATTTGATTTTGAGAATAACGGAGTCAAAAAAGTGTGCAATCAAATAAATTATGCATGAATACATGGAAGTTCGAATTCAAACACGATAGTATTTTTGTAGATACAAGCAAAGTATTTTGTAGTAAACTCAAAATACTTTGAGCTAGAAATATAAAGTATGCTTTAAGAGAAAAATGGTTAAGGTAGATAGTATGCACAAAATATTCCGAGAAAGAGATTTAAGCATAAAATATAATCTACCGTTAAAATATAAAAAAAAAAACTCAAACCTCGAGTTTTAATTGTCTATGCCTCTAAGGCATAAGAAAATATATATAATTACAAGGGAAACGAAAAATGGGTTGCAGCCTATAAGATGGTCTTCATGGATCAACAGCTCCATCAACTACGGTCCTGACTTGCTCGGAGGCCTCCGTCGTCTCTTTAGCATCAAGCCTGGCCTCTTCCTCCTCAAGTTGAGCCTGCCACCTAGTGATAGACTCAGTTTTCCTGTCGGATAGAAAGCTGGTATCGAGGTCAGGATTGTTGGCCCAAATTCAATACTTCGCCATGTCTACAACGCGATCTTTCTTGGCCTTAAACTCCTCAAGAAGACGAGCCTTCTCACTATCGATGAACTTGAAATTCTCTTCTTTTCCTTTTCAACTTGGTGTTAAGCTCCTAGACTCTTTTGATCTCCGAATCTCTAGCCTCCACCTTCTTCCAAGTCGCCTCCAGCTAGGCATCCAGCTCCTGGACCCTCTTCATCTCCGCATCTTTAGCTTCCACCTCCCTCCAGGCCGCTTCCAGCTCCATCCAAGCCTTTTTAAGATCGTCCTCGACCTTGAGTTGTGCATCTCTGGCCTCTTGGGTATGCACCTTGCTTGTTGTGACCTCGCAGTTCAGGATAAAATTATGGTGAATGAAGGATAAGAAGGCATGCAGTTAAAAACTGATGTTAGAAACGAAAAAAAAAACTTGGCATGGAAACAGGGAGCCTACCAATTCTGAGAAAATAACTTACCAAAGAGAAAAACTCTCCACTCTTGTCAAAAAGAGTGTTGCATCCTAGACAGGAAGTCCCACAGGGGAGCCCCGAGGTTGCTGAGGCAATGACCCATGAGATTCAATGCGTCAAAACCCAACTTCACCCCAAAAGGTACGGGCAGCACTTTCCACCACGAACTCAGGCATGTAGGTTGAGACTATAAGATGGCAGTCTCGGATAGGAGGCTGAGAAAGATAAGCTCACTTTTGTTGACCCTTCGAAGAAAGGGCCACTACTTTTGGGATGGCAGTAGGGTCGGTGACCTGGCCCAGGTCGGACGGCTTTGAGGCCGGTCAAGCTTCTTGGAGAGCTTAGAAGGGCGACCTCCCTTTTGAGACACCTGGTATCGTTTTTTTGCTCTCGAGGCAATCGACTTGTTGAGGAGGTTGTCCAAGTCAGAATCCACCTCGCTTGAAAAAGAAGAAAAAAAAGATCAATTATCTTGAGAAAGGAAAAACCACACAAGTCTAATATTGAAAACGACTAAGTATTAGGAACCTAACTGAAGGACTCATTTGAGCTCGAGCTAGGGGACCAAGAAATTCCTCTATCTTTTGACGAGGCTAATGGAGTCCCCTCCCTAAAAGTAGGGGACATCCTCAAAAGGTCCATATAGTCATTGATCTCATACTAGACGGTTATCCCATCCCAAGTTTTGTTTAGACTGTACATCATTTGATATTTCCCCAACCAGCTATCAAACCTATGTACCTTAAGGTCTACCCCTGATTAGACCATGAAATTGTTATGGGGATTGTTAAATAAAACTATAGAATTGGGTTCATGTCAAAGAAAAGTGGGAGACCATTTGGATAGGTCTAGCATAACTTTACCTCCTTTAAACGAGCTCATTGAGGCCTCGTCTTGTGCTTCATTACCCGAGCACGAAGGTTCGACGGACTGAGGTATAGGGTCGTGTGAGCTCGAACCCACATGTTTGCTTTTGGTGGGAAGCTTGGCCGTTGGCACTAGGACTTCTTCCCACCTCGCACACTTGCGGATTCCCAAGTTGTCTGTAGACTCGCCTTCACCAAGGAGGCCACAAAGCCGGAGCTTTTCCTCGTGAAGAAGGTAGTTGAGAGATCACTGACTGTAGGGGAGCTTGAGGATTTATTCCCTGTGGTCCTTCATGGCCTCTGTACGTTGTGGGTGATGATGATTGGCTACATGAAAACATTAGATGAGCATTTCGAGCTTGAAATAAAAGAAGAAATCAAAGAACCATGATAGGATACTTACGAATCTGCTGGAATGAGTAAAAATGGGATGAAGCGAGACCATCTGTCCAAAAGAGGATGGTATTGAAGTTGGGAGGATGGTTGGGGATATCCTCAAACAATCATCTCTCCTTTGGATAGCTCGATAGGTAGTAAAACCTGTCTCCACCATGATCTCTGGAGGGGTTGCTCTTGAGGCAGAAGAGGTATAGAATCTCCTATGCCGAAGGCCCATCCCACTTCATCTCGTGGTATAAGGATCTAAAAGAGGCCAATACCCTATATGAGTTGGTCTGGAGTTGGAACGGGGCAATGCCAACATAGTCCATGAAGCTCCAGAAGTAGTTCCTTAGGGGCAGTAAGGCCCCAGCTCGCATGTGCTCGCGACTCTAGGCCGCGAGCTTAACTTTCCTCTCAGGATCATCTTCGCCTAGAGCGAAGCAGCTCCTCTCGTTGGAGCTAGCAGGCTGACACATCAGCTTGGCGGATAGCTTTAATTCATGAAAGGATAATAACTCTGATATCTGCCTGGTCGAGGTAATGAAACTTTGGTAATGTTCAGCCTCCAAGAAATTGTCCCGAGACTGGAATGGAGAGAGGCTTAGAAGTGGTCAGCTGGTTCGAAATATTCTCCATGAGTTTGAATGAGAGTGCATTGGGAGAGTAGAATATGGTGAATTTAAGCTTGGATCTAGTGGAATTGGCCAGATCTCGGGGTCCGGATTGGGGTACACACCAACCCGAAGCTTCTTTATTTTTCCCTCTTCGACCTCGTCAATCTGGCGTCGAAAATGGGCTCGGATGTTCTCTCTTTTGAGTTGTTCCTTGTGCTCTTGGATTAATCGTTGGTTTTGTGTAAACAACGACTCCAGTTGAGGAGAGGGTTGAAAGTAAGTGTTGACGGTGAAATCTCATCAACGAAATTAGATCAGTAAACTCAAAGGTAAGTATGAAGATATTCAGATAAGAACTTAGAATGAACTTATGGAAGAATAAACATAGATCAACAATGGAATAAATCATTGTATATTGCTTAACAACCTTCGTGTACCATGAATTTTCCAACCCTTTATTCTAAGGGGTCTAGCTCTTATTATAGCTAGGCCTTAATGGCCCCTTATACATGTGGTCCCTCTGGAAAAAATAGTACAAGAGTACACTGTCAGGGTCATGGCACAGGTGGTAGTAGTGTCAGGAGAGTGGTGGTCTGCTCTAGTACGTGTCAGGGGCATGCATATAGTGCTTCCACTCTCTGTACAAATTCGTACCTCCAATACCTGCATGATTTAGATGTCACGGTCATGCTTCTATCCTCCTCATGGTCGTACGTCCTGCACCCATACACATACGGGTACTTTGTACCTGATGGTCATTCTCGCATCTCCAAGGCATGTATCTGCTCAAAGCTATTCCACGTTCTACTAAGTGTAGGAAAGCTTGTGTGTTGGCATGAACGATATACTCAGTCATCTATACCACTATTGGCTCGAAACCTAATAGTTCTTGGGTCTCTCCTATTGCTCCTCGCGTGCTCCTTCTAGAGGTCTTAGACCCCATACGGGTACGCGAGGAATGAGACTATGGTGGTGCAAGGCACCTTAGGGGCCGCGAGACCATGGTGGTGCGAGGCACCTTGCGGGCCGTGGGACCATGGTGGTGCAAGGCACCTTAGGGGCCGCGAGACCATGGTGGTGCAAGGCACCTTGGAGGTCATGGGACCATGGTGGTGTCAGGCACCTTAGGTACCGCGAGACCATGGTGGTGCGAGGACCTAGTTCATGGCCGAGGGGTGATAGGAACGAAGCCCATGCCGCGGGACACCATGTGCGCGGCCGAAGGGTGCTAGGTGCGAGGGATGCTGCGCCTCACTGTGCGAGGCTGGGCGAGGTCCATGTCACGAGGCACTATGTGCGTGGCCGAAGGGTGCTAGGTACGAGGGATGCTGCGCCTGGCTGTGCGAGGCTAGGCGAGGTCCATGTCATGAGGCACATAGTCTCGCTACACGTGGGTCGGGGCGAGGCGCCAGGCACATTGCGCGCCTCTTTGTAGCGTGAGAAGCATGCCTCGTTGTGCGAGGCTAAGGGACAAGGTGTCAGGCGCGAGGCGCATGCCTCGCTATGCGAGGCTAAGGGGCAAGGTGTTTGGCATTAGGCGCATGCCACACTGTGCGAGACTCATGCCTCGCTATGCGAGGCTCGGGGTATGATGCGAGGCACTTGGCCTCGTTGCGCAAGACTGTCCGAGGGATTGGTGCAGGGCATTCGGCCTTGCTACGTGAGGTCGTCCGAGAGATGATGCGAGGCATTTGGCCTAGCCACGCAAGGCTCGGGGCAAGATGCTGATCCTATGGGTGTGCCACCTTGGACATTTGGCTGCACGGGACACCTAGCCTCGTTATGCGAGGCTCTTCGTGGGATGCAACACCGAGGTTCAAGTGGGCGTGCTAGCCTTGGCACTTAGCTAGCCGGGTCACGTGGGGCTTCACTTATGCGAGGTGCTTGGCCTTGTGAGAGGTTTGTGAGTGCACTTGGCTGGCTGCCTATATGAAGTCTCATGGAGTAAGGCACTCAGGTGCCTTGGGTGCCTTGAAGTCTATATGAGGACTTTACACATGTTGATACAAGCCTCCTTCTTGGGTGCCTTGCACCTTTAGCGATTTTTTTTATTCTTGGTGGATTTTTGGCATCCACAGTAAGGGATGGCAAGCTCAGGCCCCCAACGATTCTCTGAAGACTGCAACATCTAACAAGAAAGACAATGGTGAGGGCCCATTATAAAAAAGAAATGGAAAATATTAAGATCTTGAAAACTCGAGTTCGCTAGCTCGAGATAATGATATCGCCTTAAGCGAACTCGAAGGCTTGAAATAGTGTGATTAACTCAAATGCCAACACCAAACTATTATAAAGTTCAGGGCACGAGAGTGTACCCACGCGAGAGTGGGGCGGTTACTGTCAATTTAAGAGTATCCTGAATTCATAGGAAAAGGTGGATAGTTACCCAAAAAAGAAGATATTATCGAGATATGTGTGTTAAACACTAATCTAGAACCTTTTTTCTTAAGCTACATGAAACCTATATCCTAATACCCCTAACCTAAAAGGTCCCATTTTTATCAGTTTTAACTAGAATTTTTTTCCTAAAACGTATTTCTGATCTATGCAAGTATACACAATGAAAAACTATCTATTACAAAAGGGATTTCAAGAATCTGGTAGAAACCAGAAAAACGTTCTTACATACAAAGGAAACGTATACATAATTTTTTTTATGAGTAGTAAAAACCAGAAAACTTACACATGGTTGTTTATGGAAACGAGGAGATCATCGACTGAAGAAGGGGAAGCGAAAATGATCTCACAGAGCCGAAGGTGGTGAGGTTTCTTTGCTTCTTCGGTTTGGAAAACATGCAAAGAAAAGAGCTCTGGTTCAAGTTTCTTTTTTTGAAAGCTAAAATGCAAAAGTGAATGAAGGGGTGAATAAGAAATGGTATATATAGGCAAAAGAAATGGTAAAATTTGAATGGATCTAGACTGTTGCATGATGATTTGAGAAAATATGACGGATCCTATTCAATCTTGAAAATGGTGGCAAAAAGGGAATAAGAGTGGACGTGCATAGGTAAAAAGGGTACTCCGGTACTCTTGGTAAGCAATCCCCCAGTGACACGTGTCCACACACGAGTATGGTCGGTGGGCACGTTTTCCAAAAGTGAAGTTCAAAAGTTTCCTTCACAGAGGGTTCGAACAAACACTTTTATGGGGCCAAAATGTTACACCCAAATTTCAAGAATAAAATAAATAGCCTCGAAATGTAGGCTCGAAAAATTTAAGCTTGTATCTACAAATGTTAACAATACACTTATATGAATTGTCAAGTGGCTCCAGATCTGTTATTAGCACTCGAGCATGAGTCGCATTGTTCGAGCCTGAGTTGCAGGCTCGAAGATACCAACCTTCTCCGATGAACGTACTCAACCAAATTACTGGATGAGGAGGAGGTTATAACGGGAACGATGAGCTTGAAGCTTGGCTAGTCTCAAAAGCGCGTAAGCACAACGATCGAGCTCAGTGACGCGTTTGGCACGCGAAAAGACTGTTAGGAAATCCCTATTTCATAGGGATTTGTTATTATCGTGAGATATTATGTAATTAACGCATTTATAGAATTTAATTCAAATTTATTTGATTGATTGTAACGTCCCAGAATCAGATGAAGATATTCTCACAACCAGGTCTATAAATAGCTCGGAGTATTTCATTTGTATTCACGCACAAAATTGTACTAGAGAATACTCTGCCAAATTGCTTTCATCCAAAGCTTTGAGAGAGTAGTGATAATAATTGTAACTCATGGACTAGGAAGATTTTAACTGTTGAACCATGAAAAAAACCTTTGAATCCTTCTACTTTTTATATGTTCTTGTTTAGTGCTCTTCATAGTTAAGTTGACGAAAAATGGCCTCAACAATAAAAAAACACCAAAATTTAAATTATTATAAACTCTAAATTTCAAACTAATAAACAACATCAAATAATTTACTTTGAATCTATAATAGAACATATTTTTATATGTAAAAATTGTGTATCCAACGGATTCTTAGTTTAACAATTTTTTTAAATAAAAATTATAATATTATCTATTTCTTTTAAAACTATAGATGATGTTTTCGCTTAATTTTTAAAATATATTTGTGTCATTCTTTTATAATTTATGACATTGTTTATTTATTTAAAATTTATATGATAATTAAAAAATATAATAATTTCAAAATAAAACTAAGCAAACATACTTTGCACGTTGTTTATACCTAGTCTGTATATATAGGGGAATTCTCCTATAGGAGCTTCACTTTAAGCCCTACCGGTAGGGCTCTCAGTGTCTACAACCCGTGAACAGTTTTCAACGCGATTTTTTTTTATGACCATGTATATTGTAGCTATTTAGAGCATCCTACAAATTTTCAGAAAATTCCGAATAGTTTATAGTACTGAAAACTAGGTTCAAACATGTTGTTGCACGCGTGACTATTTTTTTTTATGCGCGTGGAAAACAACATGTTTGAACCTAATTTTCGGTACTGTTTAAAGCAATAATTGTTGGATAAACTTATACAGGATCTTTATTTATTTTCATGTATATCTAATATTAAACAAATTAATACGAGATAGCCTAAAACATGTTTTTAAAATTGAATTCAAAGAGAAACAAATAATATAATACTTACAGTATACGCAGCGGAATTAAGAGTCCTTCCTTCAGTTTCTCTAACTCTTGTATCCTTTCTGTCGCAGAGTATTATCAAGAAACTGAACCGATCTTCTATTTTCTTCACGATCTTCCAATGTATCCTTAGAACCACCTAGACTAGTGTGGGCAATTCTCAACACATGAGATAGATATAGAGAGAAGAAGAGAAAATTACAAAGTGGCTTAGAAAAGGACTTGTGTTTAGAGAGAATATAAAACTATCAGAAAATCTGACTTGTGACTTATCTGTCGTCTCTAAAATCTTCTCTCTAAGCACTCCTTTTATAGACTCAATTAGGCCATTTAATTTAATTAAAAAATCAATAAAATAACAGCCATTTTGAAGCCCTAGGTCGAAATTATCATGGGCTATAGGCCCGTGAAATTTCCCATTTGATTATAAGCCCATTGGACTTAAAATCAAGGCCTGTATTATTTTCTATTGATTTAATTAATTAAATAATTATTTAAATCCTTTATCAAATTAATTATTTATAATTTGAACCTTGATTTAAATTTATTTATTAATTTAGATACCAATTTGTCTTAATTAATAAATCTGCCATAATTTCTCTTTTCTTCTCAAAATTACACAACTCTGTGAAACTATCCAAAATTGACCTGGTCAACTTTGATAATTCTAATTGATAATTAAATCAATTAATTGAGACTATCTAGATGATTTTATCCAAGGTACAACGGGGACCATGGGCCTATGAAATCAAGCTCCAATAAGTTATCATAAATCTAACAAATAAATTTACTAACTTATTAATTCCTCGTGACTCCACTATAGACTTGGAATTGCACTCTTGAATTCATAGAACGCTCTATAACAAATATAGATACGCTATTAATTATCCATTGTTACAACCATAATTGTCACTCAATCCTCTATAGACGGTCTACAATGAGATAGGACTAAAATACCGTTTTACCCCTCATTGTATTTTATCCTTAAAACACTTAGTTCCTTGTAAATGATATTTCAGTTAACTAATTTAATTACTGAAATGAGATCTCTATCATTTATCACCTTGAACCAAACTAAAAGGAAACCATCGTTTCACTTCTTCATCAGAAGATATAGATGTTCATATCTATGATTAACACTCACACTCAATCATACTACCGAGTTCCCAAGATGTAAGTATGGGCTAGTCCGTAGGGTAAGCTGGTAACGAACAAGTCAAAGAACTCAAATAATACAATCAGTTAGAATACTAACCACTCAGAATTGAGATTGAATTGACCTATGGTCAACTATATGATATGACCAGAATAGATAATAACGGTATGTTTACTTATCTTATCAACTGTCAATATCGGTCCTGTCCGATGTAACAAATACATCCGATCTTATCTACTTTGCTAATGTTCTGGAAAGAACATAACACTGTAATGTGTAAGTAGATCATATCGTAGATTGGCAAGTCAGTGTAAATCCGGTGCACTGACTAATCTTAGGACTAACTTATTTTGAACATATAATCATATTTATATTCCACTGTGATTACGTCACTATAAATAAGATTAGCTATATGCTCGTGATTTAATAGAAGTTTATATTAAACAAATAATCATGAAAATAAAACATGTGAGCAAAGTGATTGACCAAGTCAAAAAATGATTTCTATTCTTTTATTGATAATAAAATGAGATTACAAAGAATTTGAGTTTTAATTAGGGCATAAAACCCCAACAATAATCACACAGCCTTCTCATTCCAATCATCTGCTCCCGTACAAATGATAAGATCTAGACTATTTATAGATCTGTTTGCAATAATATCTTCCCACAAGTTTATGGAAGTTACAACATCTAAATTCAAATGAATATTTGTGTAATAATAATACAACTTAAATGCATTATTTAAATGAAGATCCCATAAAAATAGGGATTCAATACATGGTTTAACCTAATCCCAAAGAAATATGAATATCCTAACAACTTTTCCGTGTGTATGTTTAACGCATCTTCGAGCTTGAACACAACTTCGCCACACTTTCGAGATCACGTAATTTCAAGCTCACTGTTACAATTTTCGCCACCTTTTTTCTCAACTAGTTCTTTGAAATCATCCTTTTGGAGGAGACTTCTGCCTTCGAGGCTGCAACTTATGCTCGAGTGCTGATGACACGACACTGGAACTTCGTGTTTATTTGTACAAGTATAATGCTAATACTTGTTAACTTCGAGCTTACACTTTTACAAACCTACATTTCGAGGCTGTTTATTTATTCTTGAAATTTGGGAGTAACATTTTGCCCCATCATAAGTGTTGGTCCAAATCCAATGAGAAGGAAACTTTTGAACTCCATTTTTGGGAAACGTGCCAACCTACCATACTCAAGTGCGGATGCGTGTCATTATGGGATTGCATATTGAGAGTATTCAAGTACTCTCTTTCTACACGTCTTTTCAACTCCTTTTCTTGCCGCTAGTTTTCGAAATTAACTAAGATCCCTTGGATTTCTCCCACTCTTATTTAACGACCTAGATTCACTTAGGAATCATCATTTAGGAGTCTATATATACCTCCTCTCCTTCCTCATTCATCACTCTTATTCTAAACATCCCAAAGTTTTGCATGTTGTCTGAGAAGAAAAGAGAGGAGATTTTGAAAATTCCCTAGTTTCTCACTCGATCTCCCTTCGAAAATGAGTTCCCAAGGATTTCTTTGCACAAGTACTACTAGACTACTCTTCGACTTCATCATCAACCTCCAACGTGTAAGTCTTCAAATCTTTTTCTTACTGTGATTTAAAGAAAAAAACTTTTTCTTTTTTTTCTTTCAACTGGTTTTGACCTGGTTCTTGAAAATTTAAAGAATATGGGGTATTTTGATCCATTATCCTAGTATAGAAAGGGGAAAAAGAGTTATTTAGGCACATTTGTAAGATAAATGATATTTTTTCCTCCTAGAATTTGAAAAGGTTACATGAGGGTATTGTGTAGAGCAAGAAATAGTGTTTAAAAATAGGGTTTATATGCACACTTTTCAATGACAATCCCTATTTGGGTAACTGCCCACTTTCCCTTGAAAATCAGGATTTTTTTTATAATTAACATCCTACTTTGCACGTGGGAACATTCTCGGTGCCCCATCTCAGTTAGGTCATCCGAGTTTCTTTGCTTACTTCGAGTCTTCAATCATAAATTTTTGAGATTTTCTAATTTTTATTTACCTTCTTTAATCCTTTTTGTCTTGAATTTTTGAGCTCAAGTCTTCAAAACATTTCCTATCCCTATTCTTTCCAAGTAATGGGTCCTCACCTTTTTTTTTTCTTGGTAGATTTCGCAATCTTCAGAGAATCGGTGGGGGCAAGAGCTTACCATCCCTTACCACCCTCCTTCTCCTAGAGTTGAATCTGTTGGGGTTTTATGCCCTAATTAAAACCCAAATTCTTTGTAATCTCATTTTATTATTAATAAAAGAATAGAAATCATTTTTTGACTTGGTCAATCACTTTGCTCACATGTTTTATTTTCATGATTATTTGTTTAATATAAACTTCTATTAAATCCCGAGCATATAGCTAATCTTATTTATAGTGACGTAATCACAGTGGAATATAAATATGATTATATGTTCAAAAATAAGTTAGTCCTAAGATTAGTCAGTGCACCGGATTTACACTGACTTGCCAATCTACGATATGATCTACTTACACATTACAGTGTTATGTTCTTTCCAGAACATTAGCAAAGTAGATAAGATCGGATGTATTTGTTACATCGGACAGGACCGATATTGACAGTTGATAAGATAAGTAAACATACCGTTATTATCTATTCTGGTCATATCATATAGTTGACCATAGGTTAATTCAATCTCAATTCTGAGTGGTTAGTATTCTAACTGATTGTATTATTTGAGTTCTTTGACTTGTTCGTTACCAGCTTACCCTACGGACTAGCCCATACTTACATCTTGGGAACTCGGTAGTATAATTGAGTGGGAGTGTTAATCATAGATATGAACATCTATAGCTTCTGATGAAGAAGTGAAACGATGGTTTCCTTTTAGTTTGGTTCAAGGTGATAAATGATAGAGATCTCATTTCAGTAATTAAATTAGTTTACTGAAATATCATTTACAAGGAACTAAGTGTTTTAAGGATAAAATACAATGAGGGGTAAAACGATATTTTAGTCCTATCTCATTGTAGACCGTCTATAGAGGATTGAGTGACAATTATGGTTGTAACAATGGATAATTAATAGCGTATCTATATTTGTTATAGAGCGTTCTATAAATTCAAGAGTGCAATTCCAAGTCTATAGTGGAGTCACGAGGAATTAATAAGTTAGTAAATTTATTTGTTAGATTTATGATAACTTATTGGAGCTTGATTTCATAGGCCCATGGTCCCCATTGTACCTTGGATAAAATCATCTAGATAGTCTCAATTAATTAATTTAATTATCAATTAGAATTATCAAAGTTGACCAGGTCAATTTTGGATAGTTTCACAGAGTTGTGTAATTTTGAGAAGAAAAGAGAAATTATGGCAGATTTATTAATTAAGATAAATTGGTATCTAAACTAATAAATAAATTTAAATCAAGGTTCAAATTATAAATAATTATTTTGATAAAGGATTTAAATAATTATTTAATTAATTAAATTAATAGAAAATAATACAGGGCTTGATTTTAAGTCCAATGGGCTTATAATCAAATGAGAAATTTCACAGGCCTATAGCCCATGATAATTTCGACCTAGGGCTTCAAAATGGCTGTTATTTTATTGATTTTTTTAATTAAATTAAATGGCCTAATTGAGTCTATAAAAGGAGTGCTTAGAGAGAAGATTTTAGAGACGACAGATAAGTCACAAGTCAGATTTTCTGATAGTTTTAGATTCTCTCTAAACACAAGTCCTTTTCTAAACCTCTTTGTTATTTTCTCTTCTTCTCTCTATATCTATCTCATGTGCTGAGAATTGCCCACACTAGTCTAGGTGGTTCTAAGGATACATTGGAAGATCGTGAAGAAAATAGAAGATCGGTTCAGTTTCTTGATAATACTCTGCGACAGAAAGGATACAAGAGTTAGAGAAACTGAAGGAAGGACTCTTAATTCCGCTGCGTATACTGTAAGTATTATATTATTTGTTTCTCTTTGAATTCAATTTTAGAAACATGTTTTAGGTTATCTCGTATTAATTTGTTTAATATTAGATATACATGAAAATAAATAAAGATCCTGTATAAGCTTTTTCCAACAACAGGTATCAGAGCCTTTGGTAATATTTATTTTCATGCATGAACATGTTTAAAATTGGATTATTTGATATGTTTGAATAATTGGATGGTTTTCCATGTTTTTATGAACATATTGATTTTATGTGAATTTTAGCAATTTTTAGGTTATCTTGTTGTGTTTTCTATGCTATTAATTTTTATATATGCTTTATTGTGTGTAAAACATGTTAAAAATTAATTAGAAAATGGTTTTGGTTGGAAAAATTGCACAAAAAAAAATTTCGAAATTTTTTTCTCCATCGCGTGCGTACACGCGCGCGCACACTAGGCAGCCCGCCCAGCAATCCGCGCGCGCCACTCGGCCATCTCCCACCTGCACGCCCGCATTTCTCGCCCATCAGGCTCCCCGCGCGCGCGTCACCCACCATCCGCGCGCGGCCAGGCGCGCATCACCACCCCTCGTGCGCGCGCGCATGCACGCACACCTGCAGCCAGACCACGGTGAACAGTGCCCGTATCGGGTACTGTTCATCCATAATTTTTTTTTTTTGATAAATAAAGAAAATTAAAAATTGTGGAAATTTATTATTTATTATCAAAACCAAAAATATCTTCTTTGTTTCATCATTTAATTTTTTTTTAAATAAATATATTTTTGTTAGTTGGGATTTAAATAATTAGATATTTTCTACAAACATTCAAATTCAAATTTAAAAATAGACTAACAACTTAATTTTAAATCTTTTAATATATTAAATATTAGAATTATGATATCAGATATTTAAGATATTTTCATTTAAATTCTTGATTTTGTTTTATTAAATCTTTATTTGAAAATATAAATATCTTTTTATTCTATAGTTTTTAATATTTAAATTATTTGAAATTTGAATATTGTTAGTTAGATATTTTTATAGATATTTGAACTTGTTTAACTATTTGAGATATTTTAGGACTGTTATAACTATTTGTATTTTATTATTTTTAAATGGTTAAAATATTAGATAATAGTTGTAATATCACAAGATATTTTTGGAAAATAGTTTAGATATTGTTTTTAAAATTTAAAATTAGTTAAATTTTGAAAAATATCATTTTTTTTCAGCCAATTAATAAAATATTTTTTTTAATAAATGGGATTTAAATTAACTTTGGTTAATTGTTGATAAATCCTATTTAAATTAAATTTTTTTTTTTTCAAATTAACCTAAAACCAAGTTAATTGTTGATAAATGAAATTTAAATTAACTATTGTTAATTGTTGATAAATTTCATTTAAATTAACTTATTTTTTGTAAAAATTTAATTAATTTGAATTTTTTTTTGTTGATAAATTCTAGATAATTAATTGTGGTATTTTTGCAAATGAAATAAATTGTGGTATTTTTGCATAAATTCATAGAATTGCTCATATAGTAACATGATTAGGCCCATCCAATTATAACATGTATGTTTGCACTATATGTGGTATTTTTGCAATTGGGCTTAGATGCATATAGTGGCTTATATGTTTGTTAGATATATGGTATTTTGCCAAATAAAATATTCATAAAAATGATAGGTTTTATTTGGGCCCATTAGAAAATGTAAAGTTTAAATTCCTCTCTTGTGGATGATTCCACTTGTGAAGGCCCATTTGCTTTGTAGGACTATAGTGGGTCTAATCAATTAATAACAATTAATAAAACGAAGGTTTAAATTCCTGTCTTTTGGACCTTGTATGGAAGATAGGGGGCCTTTGTAGTGGGAACGACATACTGGACCCAGCCATCCTCCATACAAGCCCAATTGTTAAGGCCCATTTACCTGAGTTGGACTTAATTGTATAGGTTCATTATATTAGTTAAACCTAAATATTGATTAGCAACAAATTAATTCTAAATTAATTGAATTTGTTTCAATGTGACACTTTAGAATTAATAAGAAATTATAGGACTTTGGTTTTAAAAAATTTAATCTGTTTAATTTTTTTTGGAAAACCATAGTCATTAATTTTCTAAAAATAAATAATAAAAATACTATTTTTAATTTTATAATGAGCTTATTTTAAGGATTTTATTCGATCTCCACCGTTGGTTTAACATAGTCAATAGCTTAATGGGGCCTCGAGGCGCTTTGATTCGTCCCCCTACGGAAGGTGTTCATTAGTTATTTTGACAAGGTTAAATTTCGAAAGATAGATAATTATAAGTCAAATTCTACTAGACTCACCCCTACGGTGACTACTAGGACTAAATCTATGATTATTGAAACCGTGGGTCTAGCTCATAAAATAAGAGATTTTGTTTTCTTATTTTGATCGAATAGTAGGTTGTTAATAGTGGTGTCCATTATTAAATGAGTTTACAACTCTATTTAACTAGTGGTATTTTTGACTCTCGCCAACCGGGACAAAAATATCATAGATTAGTTAAAAACCTAAAGAAATAGAGATATGATTGTTTTTGGTATTTTTTTTCTCATATCTTACATATTTTTGGTATATGTTGTGCTATTTCTTGAAATTTGTGTGAATAGAAGTTTTATTGAGAAAATGTGATTGATTTCTATTTTATTAATAATTTGTAGTTTTAAGCTAAGTAGTGTTTGTGTCTACTCCCATCCCTTCTCAACTTTCGATGGAGAAACTCACTGGAGAAAACTTCCTTAATTGGAAGCAGAATATCAACATAGAGTTGATTGGTGACAACTCTGAATTCTTCATGATTGAGGAATCCCCAGAACGAGCACCGTGTCCGCACGTTAGTGATGGCACCGTTAATTCTCGTGATGGTACCGTAAATGCTTGGATAGCACCATCTCTGCACGTTCGTGATGGCACCGTAAATTCTCTGATGGCACTGTGTCTGCACGTTCGTGCTCAACTCAACTATGGTCTGACGCAGCTCATGAACGAGCTTCAGATTATTGAACCTGTCATGGGTGGACCTAGTAAATGAGGTGAAAATAAGACTGCTAATGTTGCTGCTCATCTAGCTAAGGCTAAAGCTAACCAAGAGGAAAGGTGGACAAAACAACAGCCCCAAGCCTGCAAAGGCTGCAAAGACGAGTGCACGACCACGTGCACAGACGCCTAAGGGGAAGAACATGCAAAACAAGAAAGGTAAAGATAAATGTTTTCACTGCAAAGAGAAGGGGCATTGGAAACGAGATTGCCCCAAGTTTCTAGCAGATAAAAACAAAGGTAATGATTATAGTTCATTTATCTTGGAAACATGTGTTTTAGAGAATGATAAATCCATTTGGATTATTGATTCTAGATCTACCAACCATGTTTGTAACTCTTTACAGCTTCTTGAATAGTGGGAGGAAGTGAACGAAGGCGGCTTAAAGCTTAGAGTTGGGAACGGAGCATTCATTAAGGTCCAAGCTAGAGGAATAGCTCGCCTGAAGTTCGGAAATAAATACTTAATTTTAAAAGATGTATTTTTTTATTCCGGATTTTAGTAGAAATTTAATTTCAGTTTCCATGTTGCAATTAGAACGATTTGTTATGACTTTCACAAGTTTTAATATATCTATTTCTTTCAATGGATCACAATTGTGTATTGCATGTTTGGAAAACGGGCTTTATATTCTGCGACCTAATGAACCCCTCGCTCTTAATAATGATTTATTCAAAGTAGCTAAACCTAGGACCAATAAACGTCAAAAGACCGATAACAATAATATGACGTATTTATGGCACTTGAGACTAGGTCACATTGGCTATGATAGGATTCAAAGACTTACAAAGGACGGACCTTTAAGGGAACTCACCTTAGGTGAATTACCTGTCTGTGAATCTTGTCTAGAAGGCAAACTAACCAAGCGTCCATTCTCTGCAAAGGGTGATAGGGCCAAAGAACCACTTGGTCTTGTGCATTCAGATGTTTGTGGATCTTTGAATATACAAGCCAGGGGTGGTTTTGAGTATTTCGTCACTTTAATTGATGATTACTCTAGATACTCATGTCTTTACCTAATGCATAGGAAATCAGAAACATTTTCAAAGTTTCAGGAATTCCTAACAATGGCTCAGAACCAATTAGGTAAAAGGTTAAAGATCTTGCGATCTAATAGGGGTGGAGAATATTTTGATATGCAGTTCCAAGATCATTTAACTGAACTTGGGATTTTATCACAACTTACTGCCCTAGGTACTCCGCAACAAAATGGTGTAGCGGAACGCCGAAACAGAGCTTTATTGGAAAAGGTTAGATGCATGCTTAGTTACTCAACTCTACCAACTTCGTTCTGGGGACATGCAATTGAAACCGCAAATGACATTCTCAATGTCGTGCCGTCAAAATCAATCCCCAAAACACCTTTAGAACGCTGGAATGGTCATGAACCTAGTTTACGCCATTATAGAATCTGGGGGTGTCCCGCTCACGTCCTGAGGAAAAAGGAGGGAAAGTTAGAACTGCGAACTGAAGTTTGCATGTTTGTTGGCTATCCTAAAGGTACTCAGGGTGGACTTTTCTATAGTCATTCAGAAAAGAAAGTGTTTACTTCTACAAATTCTACTTTTCTGGAAAATGACTATGTCCAGAACTTTAAACCTCGCAGCAAAGTAGTTTTAGAGGAGATGGTTAAAGAATTGACTCCAAACAATGTTCCATCGTCATCAACGCGAGTTGATGATGAAATTCCCACTCTTCATGTACAACCGACGCAAGTTGATTTAAATGAAGAAAGTACCACTGTTCCTGAGCAAACAGTCACGGAGCCTCGTCGTAGTGGGAGGGTTTCTAGAAACCCAATTCGCTATGGTTTGGATGGTGAAACCAATATGGTTGTTGGTGACACTAGTGATGATGATCCATTGTCTTTCAAACAGGCAATGGCTAGCCCTGAAAAGGAACTATGGCTCGAAGCCATGAAACAGGAAATGGAGTCTATGTACTCAAATTCCGTCTGGGATCTTGTGGAAGCACCTAGTGACTTTAGGGCCATTGGGTGCAAGTGGATCTACAAGAAGAAACGAGGTGTTGATGGAAATATCGAGACTTATAAAGCTCGATTAGTGGCAAAGGGTTATACCCAAAGAGAAGGTGTGGACTATGAGGAAACTTTTAGTCCGGTAGCCATGCTCAAATCCATTCGCATCCTCCTATCCATAGTAGCCGCTCTCGACTATGAGATTTGGCAAATGGACGTCAAGACAGCTTTTCTTAATGGAAAGCTTGACGAGGTCATTTATATGGATCAGCCAGAAGGATTTAAAGTATCTGGACAAGAAGGAAAAGTTTGTAAGTTAAATAGGTCCATCTATGGACTTAAGCAAGCTTCTCGTTCCTGGAATCTTAGGTTTGATGAAATAATCAAAACCTATGGCTTTGAACGAAATATTGATGAGCCCTGTGTTTACCAACTAAAGGCAAATCAAATAGTGGTATTCCTGGTTCTTTATGTAGATGATATCTTACTCATTGGAAACAATGTTAAGAAATTATCAGATGTGAAGAATTGGCTGAGCACTCAATTCCAGATGAAGGATTTGGGTGAAGCAAGTTATGTTCTAGGTATCCAGATCATCAGGGATAGAAAGAACAAACTTTTAGCTCTATCTCAAGCAGCTTACATTGATAAGTGCTTGAACGTTTCTCAATGACAAATTCCAAGAAAGGGCGTCTACCGTCCCGCCATGGAATTCATCTTTCAAAGAAGCAGTCTCCCCAGACTCCTGAAGAGGAAGATGCAATGAGAAAAGTTCCTTACGCATCTGCAGTTGGAAGTCTAATGTATGCCATGTTGTGTACTAGACCAGATATCTGCTATGCAGTGGGAGTAGTGAGCAGGTATCAGTCAAACCCAAGACCGGAACATTGGATAGCAGTTAAGCATATCCTGAAGTATTTGAGACGGACTAGGGATTATATGTTAGTCTACAAGGGTGGTGTTCTGAACCCTGTAGGCTACACCGATTCAGATTTTCAGACTGATGTCGATGACAGAAAGTCTACCTCTGGAATGGTGTTTACTCTTGGGGGTGGAGCTGTGATTTGGAGAAGCGTAAAGCAGTCTACAATCTCAGATTCCACCATGGAGGCTGAGTACATAGCTGCGTCAGAAGCAGCTAAGGAAATAGTCTGGCTAAAGAAGTTCTATTCGGATCTTGGAGTTATTCCAAAAATGGATAAACTGCTTGTGTTGTTTTGTGACAATACAGGAGCGATAGCCAACTCGAAAGAACCTTGAAGTCACAAGAGAAGTAAGCATATAGAAAGGAAGTATCACATTATTCGAGAATATGTGGCCAGGGGAGATGTGAAGGTTGTGAAGATTGCAACTGAAGACAATCTTGCGGATCCGTTTACAAAGACACTACCAGAAGCTACATTTGATAAGCATATCAAGGAGATGGGATTAGTAGAATTAAGGCATTAGTTTCAATTAGTGCAAGTGGGAGTTTGTTGGGGTTTTATGCCCTAATTAAAACCCAAATTCTTTGTAATCTCATTTTATTATCAATAAAAGAATAGAAATCATTTTTTGACTTGGTCAATCACTTTGCTCACATGTTTTATTTTCATGATTATTTGTTTAATATAAACTTCTATTAAATCCCGAGCATATAGCTAATCTTATTTATAATGACGTAATCACAGTGGAATATAAATATGATTATATGTTCAAAAATAAGTTAGTCCTAAGATTAGTCAGTGCACCGGATTTACACTGACTTGCCAATCTACGATATGATCTACTTACACATTACAGTGTTATGTTCTTTCCAGAACATTAGCAAAGTAGATAAGATCGGATGTATTTGTTACATCGGACAGGACCGATATTGACAGTTGATAAGATAAGTAAACATACCGTTATTATCTATTCTGGTCATATCATATAGTTGACCATAGGTCAATTCAATCTCAATTCTGAGTGGTTAGTATTCTAACTGATTGTATTATTTGAGTTCTTTGACTTGTTCGTTACCAGCTTACCCTACGGACTAGCCCATACTTACATCATGGGAACTCGGTAGTATAATTGAGTGGGAGTGTTAATCATAGATATGAACATCTATAGCTTCTGATGAAGAAGTGAAACGATGGTTTCCTTTTAGTTTGGTTCAAGGTGATAAATGATAGAGATCTCATTTCAGTAATTAAATTAGTTTACTGAAATATCATTTACAAGGAACTAAGTGTTTTAAGGATAAAATACAATGAGGGGTAAAACGGTATTTTAGTCCTATCTCATTGTAGACCGTCTATAGAGGATTGAGTGACAATTATGGTTGTAACAATGGATAATTAATAGCGTATCTATATTTGTTATAGAGCGTTCTATAAATTCAAGAGTGCAATTCCAAGTCTATAGTGGAGTCACGAGGAATTAATAAGTTAGTAAATTTATTTGTTAGATTTATGATAACTTATTGGAGCTTGATTTCATAGGCCCATGGTCCCCATTGTACCTTGGATAAAATCATCTAGATAGTCTCAATTAATTAATTTAATTATCAATTAGAATTATCAAAGTTGACCAGGTCAATTTTGGATAGTTTCACAGAGTTGTGTAATTTTGAGAAGAAAAGAGAAATTATGGCAGATTTATTAATTAAGATAAATTGGTATCTAAACTAATAAATAAATTTAAATCAAGGTTCAAATTATAAATAATTATTTTGATAAAGGATTTAAATAATTATTTAATTAATTAAATTAATAGAAAATAATACAGGGCTTGATTTTAAGTCCAATGGGCTTATAATCAAATGAGAAATTTCACAGGCCTATAGCCCATGATAATTTCGACCTAGGGCTTCAAAATGGCTGTTATTTTATTGATTTTTTAATTAAATTAAATGGCCTAATTGAGTCTATAAAAGGAGTGCTTAGAGAGAAGATTTTAGAGACGACAGATAAGTCACAAGTCAGATTTTCTGATAGTTTTAGATTCTCTCTAAACACAAGTCCTTTTCTAAACCTCTTTGTTATTTTCTCTTCTTCTCTCTATATCTATCTCATGTGCTGAGAATTGCCCACACTAGTCTAGGTGGTTCTAAGGATACATTGGAAGATCGTGAAGAAAATAGAAGATCGGTTCAGTTTCTTGATAATACTCTGCGACAGAAAGGATACAAGAGTTAGAGAAACTGAAGGAAGGACTCTTAATTCCGCTGCGTATACTGTAAGTATTATATTATTTGTTTCTCTTTGAATTCAATTTTAGAAACATGTTTTAGGCTATCTCGTATTAATTTGTTTAATATTAGATATACATGAAAATAAATAAAGATCCTGTATAAGCTTTTTCCAACAGAATCTCCATTCACTCAGAATCAGCGACTAATCTGGGAGCACAAAGAGCGTCTCCATCGTGAAGACATCCGAGCACACTTTCAACGTCAAATCATCGAGGTTGAAGAAGGAAAAGGAAAGATACTGCGATTTTCCATATATCCAGATCCTGATTATGATATTTATCAAATCCCTTTAGATCCACAACATAATGTTACCGTAGCCCATCCCTCAGGTCATCTTTCCTTCTAGTTCATGGCAAGCTCATTGAGCCAGAACCCCTCAAATGCCCCTTATCTCTCTTCTATCCATACTCTCCAAGGCTATTTCTTCAAAGCGGAACTGTACAAGAGTATCGTTCGTACCACAAGACATATATCGGAAATTCTGTCTTGTCACGACCTGAAATTCTCCAGGGAGCTCATCTGCTGAGCTCCTAAAATTGAAGACAAAAGTTGCTATGCTCCGGGTGAGGACAACCCGGAGAGAAAGGTTAGGATCGCGGCCTAGATTCATGAGCATATGCGAGCAGGGGCACTTTTTCCTTCGAATATTTTAGGAAGTTTACCGACTATGTTAGTATAGCCCCCTTCCAACTTCAAACCAACTCTTATAGAGTATTAGCGGCACTGAAGTCTCTTTGTCATGAAATGAAATTGGAAGTTCCCTCTCCCTATGAGATCATATACCTTTTCTACTTGAAGAAAAACCCCACAACAGCCAAAGGGGAAGACGAATTCTACTATCTCTTCAGCTAGCTCTAGAAAAGAGGTTGTTCAAAGATATTTCCAACCATCCTACCAACTTCAAGAGACTATTCTTCTGGACGAGCGACCTCGAATCATCCAAATTTCTTTAATTCCAATGCCCTCATAAGTTTATTATTTTTTAAAATAGTTTTTTATTTTGCTCGTTTTAAGCTCGAATATTCACACCTTTTGGTTTCTTCAGCCAACTATGATTGCCCTAAGCCGACCCAAGACATGGTGGACCATAAAGAAAGGATGCTGAAGATCACCTATGGTCAGCGATCTCTCCTTTACCTTTTGCATGAGGATAAGTTGCGCCTCTATAAGCTCATTGGTGAATACGAGTCCACCGATGAATATTCGACTCGCAAGTATGCTCGATGGGAGGACGTCCCTCTTCCTCACCCTTCAAATCCTTCAAAGAAAAAGAAAAGGAAGGATTCAAGCATGGAGTTAGCAGAACTCTCTAGGTCGGGTAGAAAGGCCCAAGATAAAGTGTCTCCAGTCTCGTCAGGAGGTAAAGTAGTGTTGGATATGTCCATGTGGTCTCCAACCCTTTTACAATATTAGCCCAGTGTCCCTGTTCTCTTTGAAAATTCCAGGAATAACTTTTTTACTTGGTCGAGTGTAGATTTTAGAATTCATAGAGATAATAGTTGGCTAGGTAAGTTCTAAACAATGTATAGCTTAAACGAGGTTTGAGAAAGGATAGCGGTTCAATACGGAACCAATGAGTATAGGAATTTGTCTAGGTTATCCCCCACCTATCGAGAAGGTACCCCCATAGAATCTTTAGAAGATAGAGGATTTCCTGGTCCCCAAGCTCAAGCTCGAAGGAGTCTTTGTTGGGATTTATGCCCATAAAGCGTATTTCTGTGTGAAAGATTAATGTAAAGTAAATAAAGTTAATATTTTTGCACTCATATTTGTATTTAATTATACATGCCATTTATCATGAAGATCCAATATTATTGATGGGGCCTTGAATTAAGTATATGTATAATGATATATATATATAAGAGGATTTAATTCAAGATAATAATATAAAAAATGTCTGTAATCGCTAAATAAAGTGGGAGCTTTATTTAATAAAGATTATGAGTACGGTCTATCTTCTATTTAAGACATAATAGTTTATCCAGACTGTTAAGTGTAGCGACACAAAGAGATAGTGTTACCGTATACAATATAGATTATATTTGATTGAGAAACGATGAAAGAAAGAACTTCTGATAATTTTCGTTAAAATATAGAAGTTCAACATTCATCAATCGATGGTCGTTTGAGACTTGACCTCAATCCCGAAGTGAGTAATGAGCTCCTATTTGTGCTTTTATGACTTTTGACTTATCGGGTAAGGTTCAATATTCCTACGACATAATTCCTAATATCTTGGAGTCATAGAACTACAAGTGGCTGGGAACATACTTGACAGATGTGGAATATGCTCCTAACGTAAATGAAAGCAAATTAGTTGTTCCTTTTAGTGTTGATTTGAGAGTTGATCATAGAGCGCTCAATTTCTGTTAGAGAACAGAAATTTCATTATATAATTAAATTTATAGAATAATGTTAAATAGAGGATCAATGCAACTAATTGATAAAGACATAATTAGAGAGGTTAACAGACATTAAGACCTAACTTTAATTATGAACAACTAGCATATGGTCATAACTCATGTAATGACTAAATCAATGGACGACTTTATAGTTATAGCATATAATAATATAAGACTATAGTTTTGAGAGTTCAACTATGAATTTTGAGTGGAATAATTCATAGTTAATAAATTAATTAATGGAACTAAGAGTTAGTGAAATTAATTAATTTATTAGAGCTTAGAACTATTGGTCCATACTGTCCCTGTACTAGCTCGATAACACAAAGGTAGGATTTTGGTATTAAAAGGAAATAATTAAAAATAATAAAGTAATATTTTTAATCTCACAAAATAATATTATTTGTGAAATAATATTTAATGACAAATAAAATTATATTGATAATTATGTTAAATTAATTTTTATTGAAAATTAATTTAATCATATTTAATTTTGTGGTATAATTGTATACTACATAAAATAATATGATAAATGCCCAACAAATAGTATTTTATATAGATAAAATATCATATGGCCCAAAGCCTTGTAGTTGGCGCCAACCACATTCTAAATGGACTGTGGCCCACGCAGAGGCCCAATGTGATTAGGCTAGGTGTTCTTTTGATTGTTATATTAATATAACATAACATCATGAGGAAGAGACATTATATGCAATTAACGTTGTTTTCCAAGAGAGAAAAATAGAGAACTTTGTTCTCTCTGAATTGTGAGAAGAACACTCTCTCATGTGTTGAGATTCAAAAGTGTGTTCTTGTATATCCTACCAAATAGCAAAGACGTCCATCTGTCTCATTCTCTTTGTGCGATCCATATTATGGAAGATGGTGGGTTAGGAGGCTAAGATGCAATTTGATCTATACGTGTTCTACATCAAGAAAAGGTATTAGTAAATTTCCATTTTATTCAGATTCATGCGCATGAGAAAGATCTCATTCTAGTTATGGTTCCTAGAGTGATTTGTTCTTATGCTTTAATAATTGATATTATTGCATTGAAATATTATCCCATGCTTTCGCTGCACTATCAATCACATAATCGAAAACAAACAATTGGTACCAAAGCCATGGTTGAGATCATGTGTCATGAATCTGATCTGTGTTTATTTTGAATATATGAACACGTAGAACACATGTTTTATGAGTGGGCTTAAGGGTTGTTCTTATTTCTCTTATATTTTGAATATATTGAATCAATGAGATTGATCGTTAACTATATGTTTCTCTTTGTTTTTTGTTTTGTTCTTACTTTCTGAATTAGATTCGATGTACATCCATATTGTTTTGTTGAATATAGGTTATATGTAATTCTTTAATTTTATTGTATTAGAATTTGAGTTATGCTTTTAAATGAGATGTTGTTCAATGTGATTGAATATTGGAAAATCAACCAAACTCGTTTGAATGAGTTGAAGTGGTCTTGGCAGCCGTGCGTTACATTGATCTATTGTTGATTAATTGGTGCTTTGTGGCGCCCACGTGTAGTCTACATGTGCAAATACAATTGATGTCGTGAATGTGATATAAGTGCCATGTGTGACGTGTTGCGTCATGACACACCTCCTGGGGGCCATTTTGTATGTATGAACATGCCCTGGTGCTTGATCATTAGTTAAGTCTTGCACCAAGTAACCTCATGGGTAGGGGATGGCACTTTTGTAATTATGCATATGTCTCCCAAACAAAAATCATATATGTTCCTATGAAGACTTCATTTCCTTAGAAAGCTCCTTAGGGGGGGGGGGGGGGGGTGACCTAGTGACTTAAGGAAGCACCATGGCCACCAGCAGATAGGGGCTTAAGCTGTGTTCTCCCTTGCCCTATCCAGGCCTTATATGAATAAAATGATGCTTTGCCATGTCCCTTTGTGTATGCTTTCTTTACGGTCTATGTGTTGCTTGTTTGTTACCTTTGTTGGGCCATTGCGTGCCACTTGACTATGTTGTATGCTCTGATTGTTGTGTGGGATATTTCCTCTGGATAGCTTACCTCATGCTTGCTCCCGCTTCATAATTTTCCTTACTTGTGTGAGACTTGTAACGTGGCTAACCATTGAGTTTGCTTGCTACAGGTGTGAATTCTAGGCTGACTTGCTAGCTAAGAGCGCTAACAAGTGCCGCACGTTCCGTCAATTCGAGTATCAATGTTGGCGGCCCGTGACAGTTGGTATCAGAGCTAAGTTTGAGAAAGCTTGGTGACCCTGCAGGATGGTGAGCAACACTCAAAGGATTGAAGCGCTGGAGAGGCGCGTTGGAGAGCTAGATGGCTTGGACGAAAGAGTCAGGGATCTTAGCTCTGTCAGGCTAGAACCGGAGACAACTAACGCACTAAAATGCGTGGCTGTGTTTGAGCGGGATACGACCAATCTACTAGCCCGCATAACGGCAATCGAGCGGAGGGAAAACCTTTCAAGCACATCCAATAGTCCTCAGAGGGAGGAACATATTGAGGCAGTGGAACGAGCAGTGAAGGACCTACAAGAAGCATTAAATGACCTCGTAGAGAATTGTAGGGGGTCAGTTGAGGCAATGAAGGATGAGATGTTGGAGATGAACACCAAGCTGAACCTCACCATGAGGGCAGTTGGGAATTAGCCTACAACTGGACCCATTGGCATGGAATATGGGAGAGTAAAAGTCCCTGAGCCGAGGCCCTACGGTGGGGCTAGAGACGCGAAGGACTTAGAGAACTTCCTCTTTGATATGGAGCATTACTTCAGAGCCGTGAGAGCTGAATCAGAAGATGGCAAGGTCGCCATGGCAACGATGTACTTTTCTGCAGATGCCAAAGTGTGGTGGAAGACGAAGTACAATGATATTCAGAACGGCAGATGCACCATAACAACATGGGAAGATCTGAAGAGAGAGTTGAAGATGCAGTTTCTCCCTGAAAATGTTGCCTACATAGCTCGACGCCAGTTGAGAGAGCTGAAGCACACTGGAACAATCCGAGAATACGTGAAGAAATTATTTGGGTTGATGCTGGATATCAAAGACATGTCCGAAAAGGACAAACTCTTCGCATTTTTAGAAGGACTAAAGCCTTGGACAAAGCAAGAGCTCGAGAGACAAAGGGTGGCTGACCTAGCCACTGCTCAAGCTGCTGCTGAACGACTGATTGATTACTCATCAGGGAACATTCAATCCAAGAAGACCAATCCGTCGACTAGTAGAAGTAATGTTGGGAGTAAAAAGTTTGGGAAGTCTTGGCAGAGCAAGAGTGGGGGAGGAGAGAAAAGGAATGTGGAGTCTAACTCTACTAGCAAAGGTAGTAACCCCCAGTTCAAGAAGCCTCTTACATGTTGGATCTGTACCGGACCTCACAAGTCGACAAAGTGTCCTCACAAATCCAAGATGAGTGCCCTCCAGACGTCATTTTCCCAAGGGGAACAAACCAACGAAGAGGAGGAGGAGGAGTATACGCACATGGGTGCCCTCCGGATGCTGAATGCTCTCAAGAAACACGGTGTGAAAGTGAAGAAGACCCCCGGAAAGGGACTAATGTATGTGGACGCCACTATAAACGGTAAAATGGCCGGAAGTGTGATGATCGACACAGGCGCCACTCACAACTTCATTTCGGAGATCGAAGCTAAACGTCTGGGACTGAAATGGGAGAAGGATCATGGCCGCATGAAAGCAATTAACTCAGAAGCCTTGGTCACAACCGGCGTGGCTAAAAAGGTGAACATGAAGATCGGCTCGTGGGAGGGGCAGACTGACTTGGTGGTCGTGCGAATGGACGACTTTGATGTGATATTGGGTATGGACTGCCTTATGGAAAAGGGAGTCATTCCCATCCTAGCTACGGGAAGCTTACTCATAATGGGGAAGACACCTACAGTGGTGCCTGCTAAAGTAGAGCAGCCCCCAGAAACCAAGTTGTTGTCAGCCTTACAATTGAAGAAGGGCGTGAGAAGACAAGAGCCCACGTATATTATCCTACCCACAGTATACGAGGATACGATGGATGAATTCATCCCACCAGAAATTCGAATGGTCTTGAAGAAGTATGGGGATGTTATGCCAGATCAACTCCCCAGAGCCTTACCACCTAGAAGAGGGATTGATCACCAGATTGAGCTGGTGCCGGGAGCCAAACCACCTACAAAGGCGTCCTATAGGATGGCACCCCCTGAACTAGCAGAACTGAGGAAGCAGTTGAAGGATTTACTAGAGGCAGGCTTCATCAGACCATCGAAGGCACCATATGGTGCACCCGTGCTATTTCAAAAGAAGCACGATGGGAGGTTGAGACTATGTATTGATTATCGGGCTCTCAATAAGGTGACAGTGCATAATACGTACCCCATCCCCTTGATCGCCGACTTATTCGAGCAGTTGAGTGGAGCGAAATTCTTAACGGAACTGGACTTGAGATCAGGCTACTATCAAGTGCGGATAGCAGAAGGGGATGAGTCGAAGACAACGTGTGTGACTCGATATGGAGCATACGAGTTCCGAGTCATGCCGTTTGGGTTGACAAATGCAGCAGCCACATTCTTTACATTGATGAACCAAGTTTTCCAGGAATACCTAGACAAGTTTGTGGTAGTCTACTTGGATGACATTGTGGTCTATAGCTCCATAATAGAAGAACATCAATGACACTTATCTCAAGTGTTTCAGAAATTGAGAGATAACCAACTCTATGTGAAGTGAGAATGGTGCTCCTTCGCACAAGAGAGAATCAAGTTCCTAGGCCACATAGTAGAACATGATCGGATCCACATGGATCTAGAGAAGGTGCGGGCCATTCAAGAATGGAAGGCCCCCACCAATTTGAAGGAATTACGCTCTTTCCTTGGTTTAGCCAACTATTATCGAAGATTTGTGGAGGGCTATTCAAGAAGGGCGACACCCTTGACCGAGTTGTTGAAGAAGGGTGTAACTTGGACGTGGATTGATAGGTGTGTCAAAGAATTTAAGAGTCTGAAGGAAGCCATGATGCGAGATCCTGTCCTCGCCTTACCAGATGTTGGTAGGCCCTTCGAAGTGCAAACAGAAGCATCTGATTATGCTTTAGGAGGGGTGCTTGTACAAGAGGGCCACCCCATAGCTTATGAAAGCCGCAAACTCACGGAGGTAGAGAGGCGGTACACTGCACAAGAGAAGGAGCTTCTCGCAGTAATTCATTGTCTACGAGTGTGGAGGCACTACTTGTTAGGGTTGAAGTTTGTGGTGAAAACATATAATGTCGCGGTGAGTCATTTCCTCACCCAGCCAAAGCTTACTCCTAAACAAGCACGATGGCAAGAGTTCATAGCAGAATTTGACTTTCATTTCGAACACAAGGTGGACCGTCTAAACCAGGCAGTTGATGCCCTTAATCGCAAAGCTGAGTTAGCGGCTCTAAAATTGCTAGCAAATATGTCGGCTAGCATGGTGACCACTCCACTCCGAGAGCGCATTAAGGAGAACCTGGTCAAAGACCCGGTGGTGAAGACCATCATGAATCTCGCAAAAGAGGGGAAGACTTGCCAATTGTGGGTAGAAGACGATCTTTTGTGGGCCAAGGGTGGCCGCTTATATGTTCCAAAGATGGGAGATTTGCGGAGGACACTAATGAGTGAGTGTCATGACACCTTGTGGGCGGGTCATCCAGGGTGGCAGAGAACTCATGCCCTATTGAAGCAGGGGTACTACTGGCCACAAATGCGCGACGATATAGTGGAGTATACCAAGACCTGTCTCACCTGCC